>NW_027480697.1:300000-450169 GCF_051401765.1 Calliopsis andreniformis | reverse complement strand
GAGAATTGAGAATTGAAGATTGTGTATTAAGGATTGAAGATTGAGGATTGAGGATTGAGGGTTGAGGATTGAGGATTGAAGGTTCAGGATTGGGGATTGAGGGTTGACGAATGAGGATTGAGAATTGAAGATTGAGTATTGAGGATTGAAGATTGAGGATTGAGGATCGAGTACTGAGGATTGAGGAATGAGGATTGAAGATTGAGGATTAGGGATTGAGGGTTGACGATTGAGGATTGAGTACTGAGGATTGAGGATTGAGGATTGAGGATTGAAGGTTGAGAATTGAAGATTGAGTATTGAGGACGAAGATTGACGATTGAAGATTGAAGTTTGAGGATTGAGGATTGAGGATTGAGGATTGAGCATTGAAGATTGAGTACTGGGGATTGAGGATTGACGATTGAAAATTGATGATTGAATATTGAGGACTGAGGATTGAGGGTTGTGGATTGAGGACGAGGACGAGGCTTGAATATTGATGTTTGAGGACTGAGGATTGAGGATTGAGCATTGAGAATTGAGGATTGAGGGTTGAGGATTGAAGATTGAGGATTGGGTATTGAGGATTGAAGAATGAGGATCGAGGATTGAGGTTTGAGGATTGAGGATAGCAGATTGAGTATTGAGGATTGAAGATTGAGGATTGAGGATTGAGGATTGACGATTGAGGATGGAGGATTAGGGCTGAGGGTTGAGGATTGAGGTTTGAGGACTGAGGACTGAGGATTGAGTATTGAGAATTGAGGATTGAGGATTGAGGATTGAAGATTGAGGATTGGGTATTGAGGATTGAAGAATGGGGATTGAGGATTGAGGATTGAGGATTGAGGATTGAGGATTGACGATTCAGGATTGGGTATTGAGGATTGAAGAATGAGGATTGAGGATTGAGGATTGAGGAATGAGGATTGAAGAGTGAGTATTGAGGATTGAAGATTGAGGATTGAGGATTGAGGGTTGAGGATTGAGGATTGGAGATTGAGTATTGAGGATTGAAGATTGAAGATTGAGTATTGAGGATTGAGGATTGAGGATTGAGGATTGAGGATTGAGGATTGAGGATTGAGGATTGAGGATTGAGGATTGAGGATTGAGGATTGGGGGTTGAAGATTGAAAATTGATGATTGAATATTGAGGACTGAGGATTGAGGGTTGTGGATTGAGGACGAGGACTGAGGGTTGAATATAAATGTTTGAGGTCTGAGGATTGAGGATTGAGGATTGAGAATTGAGGATTGAGGATTGAGGATTGGAGATTGAGTATTGAGGATTGATGACTGAGGATTGAGGATTGCGGATTGAGGATTGAGGATTGTGGATTGAAGATTGTGTATTGAGGATTGAGGATTGAGGATTGAGGATTGAGGATTGTGTATTGATGATTGAGGATTGGTGATTGAGGATTGAGGATTGAGGACTGAGGATTGAGGATTGATTATTGAGCTTTGGGGACTGAAGGTTGTGGGCTGGGGATAGAGGGTTGAATATTGAGGATTAAGGATAGAGTATTGGGGATTGAGGGTCTAGGATAGGAGATTGACTATTGAGGGTTGAAGATTGAGGATTGAGTATTGAGGATTGAGAATTGAGGAACGAGGATTGAGGATTGAGAATTGAGGACTGAGGATTGACGATTGAGTATTGAGGATTGAGGATTGATGACTGAGGATTGAGGATTGCGGATTGAGGATTGAGGATTGTGGATTGAAGATTGTGTATTGAGGATTGAGGATTGAGGATTTAGGATTGAGTATTGTGTATTGATGTTTGAGGATTGGTGATTGAGGATTGAGGATTGAGGACTGAGGATTGAGGATTGATTATTGAGCTTTGGGGACTGAAGGTTGTGGGCTGGGGATAGAGGATTGAATATTGAGGATTAAGGATAGAGTATTGGGGATTGAGGATCTAGGATAGGAGATTGATTATTGAGGATTGAAGATTGAGGATTGAGGATTGAGGATTGAGAATTGAGAATTGAGGACGAGGACTGAGGGTTGAGGATTGAGGTTTGAGGAATGAGGATTGAGGATTGAGAATTGAGGATTGAGGATTGATGATTGAGGATTGAGGATTGAAGATTGAGTATGGAGGATTGAAGATTGAGGATTGAGGATTGAGGATTGAAGATTGAGGACTGAGTGTTGAGGGTTGAGTGATGAGAATTGATGTCCGTTGATTGAGATTTGAAGATTGAAGATTGGGGATTGAGTATTGAAAACTGTGAATTGAGGATATTCTATTGAGGATTGAGGATTGACAATTGGTTGTTGCGGACTGAGGGAAGAATATTGAGCATTCAGGATTCAGGATTCGGAATTGAGGTTTGAGGACAGAGGATTGAGGGTTGAGGATTGAGGGTTGAGGATTGACGCTTGAGGATAGAGGATTGAGGATCTAGGAATGAAGAGAGAGGACCGAGTGTTGAGGATTGAGTGCTGAGAATTGATGTTTGAGGATCGAGATTTGATTATTGAATATTGTGGTTTGAGTATTGAATCATGAGAATTCAGGATATTCTATTGAGTATTAAGAATTGAGGATTGATGGTTGAGTATTGAGAATTGATGGTTGATGGTTGTGTGTTGAATATTGAGGATTGAGGATTGAGGATTGAGGATTGAGAATTGAGGATTGAAGACTGAGAATTGATGATAGAAGGTTGAGGATTGAGGATTGAGGGTTGAGGATTGAGGACGAGGACTGACGGTAGGGGATTGATGATTGAGGATTGAGGATTGAGGATTGAGGATTGAGGATTGAGGATTGAGTATTGAAGATTGTGTATTAAGGATTGAAGATTGAGGATTGAGGATTGAGGGTTGAGGATTGAGGATTGAAGATTCAGGATTGGGGATTGAGGGTTGACGATTGAGGATTGACTATTGAGGATTGAGTATTGAGGATTGAGAATTGAGGAATGAGGATTGAAGATTGAGTATTGAGGATTGAGGATTGATGACTGACGATTGAGGATTGCGGATTGAGGATTGAGGATTGAGGATTGAAGATTGAGTATTGAGGATTGAGGATTGAGGATTGAGGATTGGGGATTGGGTATTGAGAATTGAAGTATGAGGATTGACGATTCAGGATTGAGAATTGAGGATTGAAGATGGAGTATTGAGGATTGAAGGTTGATGATTGAGGATTGAGGATTGTGGATTGAGGATTGAGGTTTGAGGATTGAAGATTGAGTATTGAGGATTGAAGATTGAGTATTCAGGATTGAAGATTGAGGATTGAGGATTGAGGCTTGAGGATTGAGGATTGAGGATTGAAGATTGAGGATTGTGGATTGACGATTGAGGATTGAGGATTGAGTATTGAGGATTGAAGATTGAGGATTGAGTATTGAGGATTGAAGATTGAGGTTTGAGGATTGAGAATTGAGAATTGAGGATGCGGACTGAGGGTTGAGGATTGAGGTTTGAGGAACGATGTTTGAGGATTGAGAATTGAGGATTGAGGATTGAGGATTGAGGATTGAGGATTGAAGATTGAGGATTGGGGATTGAGGATTGAGGATTGAGAATTGAGAATCGAAGGTTGAGTATTGAGTATCGAAGATTGAGGTTTGAGGACTGAGGATTGAGGATGGAGGACGAGGGCTGAGGGTTGAGGATTGAGGTTTGAGTATTGAATACTGAGAATTCAGGATATTCTATTGAGTATTGGGAATTGAGTATTGATGGTTGATTATTGAGGATTGAGGATTGAGTATTGAGGATTGAAGATTGAGGTTTGAGGATTGAGGATTGAGAATTGAGGATGAGGACTGAGGGTTGAGGATTGAGGTTTGAGGAACGAGGATTGAGGATTGAGAATTGAGGACTGAGGATTGACGGTTGAGTATTGAGGATTGAGGATTGATGACTGAGGATTGAGGATTGCGGATTGAGGATTGAGGATTGAGGATTGAAGATTGAGTATTGAGGATTGAGGATTGAGGATTGAGGATTGGGGATTGGGTATTGAGGATTGAAGAATGAGGATTGACGATTCAGGATTGAGAATTGAGGATTGAAGATGGAGTATTGAGGATTGAAGGTTGATGATTGAGGATTGAGGATTGTGGATTGAGGATTGAGGTTTGAGGATTGAAGATTGAGTATTGAGGATTGAAGATTGAGTATTCAGGATTGAAGATTGAGGATTGAGGATTGAGGCTTGAGGATTGAGGATTGAGGATTGAAGATTGAGGATTGTGGATTGACGATTGAGGACTGAGGATTGAGTATTGAGGATTGAAGATTGAGGTTTGAGGATTGAGGATTGAGAATTGAGGATGAGGACTGAGGGTTGAGGATTGAGGTTTGAGGAACGAGGATTGAGGATTGAGAATTGAGGACTGAGGATTGACGATTGAGTATTGACGATTGAGTATTGAGCATTGAGGATTGATGACTGAGGATTGAGGATTGAGGTTTGAGGATTGAGGATTGAGGATTGAAGATTGAGTATTGAGGATTGAGGGTCGAGGATTGAGGATTGAGTATTGAAGATTGAGGATTGATGATTGAGGATTGAGGATTGAGGATTGAGGATTGATGATTGAGGATTGAAGACTGAGTATTGAGGATTGAAGATTGATGATTGAGGATTTAGGATTGAGTATTCGTGACTGAGGATTGAGGATTGAGGATTGAGGGTTGAGGATTGAGGATCGAAGATTGAGTATTGAGGATTGAAGATTGAGGTTTGAGGATTGAGGATTGTGGATGGAGGATGAGGGCTGGTGGTTGAGGATTGAGGTTTGAGTATTGAATACAGAGAATTCAGGATACTCTATTGAGTATTTGGAATTGAGGATTGATGGTTGAGTATTGAGGATTGAGGATTGAGGATTGAGGATTGAGTATCGAAGATTGAGGATTGATGATTGAGGATTGAGAATTGAGGACTGAGGATTGACGATTGTGTATTGACGATTGAGTATTGAGGATTGAGGATTGATGACTGAGGATTGAGGACTGAGGTTTGAGGATTGAGGATTGAGGATTGAAGATTGAGTATTGAGGATTGATGATAGAGGATTGAGGATTGAGTATTGAAGATTGAGGATTGATGATTGAGGATTGAGGATCGAGGATTGAGGATTGAGTATTGAAGATTGAGGATTGATGATTGAGGATTGAGGATTGAGTATTGAGGATTGAGGATTGATGACTGAGGACTGAGGATTGCGAATTGAGGATTGAAGATTGTGGATTGAAGATTGTGTGTTGAGGATTGAGGATTGAGGATTGAGGATTGAGGATTGGGTATTGAAGATTGAGGATTGGTGATTGAGGATTGAGGATTGAGGACTGAGGATTGAGGATTGATTATTGAGATTTGGGGACTGAAGGTTGTCGACTGGGGATTGAGGATTGAATATTGAGGATTAAGGATAGAGTATTGGGGATTGAGGATCTAGGATAGGAGATTGATTATTGAGGATTGAAGATTGAGGATTGAGGTTTGAGGATTGAGAATTGAGAATTGAGGATGAGGACTGAGGGTAGAGGATTGAGGTTTGAGGAATGAGGATTGAGGATTGAGAATTGAGGATTGAGGATTGATGATTGAGGATTGAGGATTGAAGGTTGAGTATGGAGGATTGAAGGTTGAGGATTCAGGATTGAGGATTGAAGATTGAGGACTGAGTGCTGAGGGTTGAGTGATGAGAATTGATGTCTGTTGATTGAGATTTGAAGATTGAAGATTGGGGATTGAGTATTGAAAACTGTGAATTGAGGATATTCTATTGAGGATAGAGGATTGACAATTGGTTGTTGCGGACTGAGGGAAGAATATTGAGCATTCAGGATTGAGGATTCGGAATTGAGGTTTGAGGACAGAGGATTGAGGGTTGAGGATTGAGGGTTGAGTATTGACACTTGAGGACAGAGGATTGAGGATGGAGGAATGAAGAGAGAGGACCGAGTGTTGAGGATTGAGTGTTGAGAATTGATGTTTGAGGATCGAGATTTTGTTATTGAATATTGTGGATTGAGTACTGAGTCATGAGTATTCAGGATATTCTATTGAGTATTAAGAATTGAGGATTGATGGTTGAGTATTGAGAATTGATGGTTGATGGTTGTGTGTTGAATATTGAGGATTGAGGATTGAGGATTGAGGATTGAGAATTGAGGATTGAAGATTGAGTATTGATGATAGAAGGTTGAGGATTGAGGATTGAGGGTTGAGGATTGAGGACGAGGACTGACGGTAGAGGATTGATGATTGAGGATTGAGGATTGAGGGTTGAGGATTGAGGATTGAGAATTGAGAATTGAAGATTGTGTATTAAGGATTGAAGATTGAGGATTGAGGATTGAGGGTTGAGGATTGAGGATTGAAGGTTCAGGATTGGGGATTGAGGGTTGACGAATGAGGATTGAGAATTGAAGATTGAGTATTGAGGATTGAAGATTGAGGATTGAGGATCGAGTACTGAGGATTGAGGAATGAGGATTGAAGATTGAGGATTAGGGATTGAGGGTTGACGATTGAGGATTGAGTACTGAGGATTGAGGATTGAGGATTGAGGATTGAAGGTTGAGAATTGAAGATTGAGTATTGAGGACGAAGATTGACGATTGAAGATTGAAGTTTGAGGATTGAGGATTGAGGATTGAGGATTGAGCATTGAAGATTGAGTACTGGGGATTGAGGATTGACGATTGAAAATTGATGATTGAATATTGAGGACTGAGGATTGAGGGTTGTGGATTGAGGACGAGGACGAGGCTTGAATATTGATGTTTGAGGACTGAGGATTGAGGATTGAGCATTGAGAATTGAGGATTGAGGGTTGAGGATTGAAGATTGAGGATTGGGTATTGAGGATTGAAGAATGAGGATCGAGGATTGAGGTTTGAGGATTGAGGATAGCAGATTGAGTATTGAGGATTGAAGATTGAGGATTGAGGATTGAGGATTGACGATTGAGGATGGAGGATTAGGGCTGAGGGTTGAGGATTGAGGTTTGAGGACTGAGGACTGAGGATTGAGTATTGAGAATTGAGGATTGAGGATTGAGGATTGAAGATTGAGGATTGGGTATTGAGGATTGAAGAATGGGGATTGAGGATTGAGGATTGAGGATTGAGGATTGAGGATTGACGATTCAGGATTGGGTATTGAGGATTGAAGAATGAGGATTGAGGATTGAGGATTGAGGAATGAGGATTGAAGAGTGAGTATTGAGGATTGAAGATTGAGGATTGAGGATTGAGGGTTGAGGATTGAGGATTGGAGATTGAGTATTGAGGATTGAAGATTGAAGATTGAGTATTGAGGATTGAGGATTGAGGATTGAGGATTGAGGATTGAGGATTGAGGATTGAGGATTGAGGATTGAGGATTGAAGATTGAGGATTAGGGATTGAGGGTTGACGATTGAGGATTGAGTACTGAGGATTGAGGATTGAGGATTGAGGATTGAAGGTTGAGAATTGAAGATTGAGTATTGAGGACGAAGATTGACGATTGAAGATTGAAGTTTGAGGATTGAGGATTGAGGATTGAGGATTGAGCATTGAAGATTGAGTACTGGGGATTGAGGATTGACGATTGAAAATTGATGATTGAATATTGAGGACTGAGGATTGAGGGTTGTGGATTGAGGACGAGGACGAGGCTTGAATATTGATGTTTGAGGACTGAGGATTGAGGATTGAGCATTGAGAATTGAGGATTGAGGGTTGAGGATTGAAGATTGAGGATTGGGTATTGAGGATTGAAGAATGAGGATCGAGGATTGAGGTTTGAGGATTGAGGATAGCAGATTGAGTATTGAGGATTGAAGATTGAGGATTGAGGATTGAGGATTGACGATTGAGGATGGAGGATTAGGGCTGAGGGTTGAGGATTGAGGTTTGAGGACTGAGGACTGAGGATTGAGTATTGAGAATTGAGGATTGAGGATTGAGGATTGAAGATTGAGGATTGGGTATTGAGGATTGAAGAATGGGGATTGAGGATTGAGGATTGAGGATTGAGGATTGAGGATTGACGATTCAGGATTGGGTATTGAGGATTGAAGAATGAGGATTGAGGATTGAGGATTGAGGAATGAGGATTGAAGAGTGAGTATTGAGGATTGAAGATTGAGGATTGAGGATTGAGGGTTGAGGATTGAGGATTGGAGATTGAGTATTGAGGATTGAAGATTGAAGATTGAGTATTGAGGATTGAGGATTGAGGATTGAGGATTGAGGATTGAGGATTGAGGATTGAGGATTGAGGATTGAGGATTGAGGATTGAGGATTGGGGGTTGAAGATTGAAAATTGATGATTGAATATTGAGGACTGAGGATTGAGGGTTGTGGATTGAGGACGAGGACTGAGGGTTGAATATAAATGTTTGAGGTCTGAGGATTGAGGATTGAGGATTGAGAATTGAGGATTGAGGATTGAGGATTGGAGATTGAGTATTGAGGATTGATGACTGAGGATTGAGGATTGCGGATTGAGGATTGAGGATTGTGGATTGAAGATTGTGTATTGAGGATTGAGGATTGAGGATTGAGGATTGAGGATTGTGTATTGATGATTGAGGATTGGTGATTGAGGATTGAGGATTGAGGACTGAGGATTGAGGATTGATTATTGAGCTTTGGGGACTGAAGGTTGTGGGCTGGGGATAGAGGGTTGAATATTGAGGATTAAGGATAGAGTATTGGGGATTGAGGGTCTAGGATAGGAGATTGACTATTGAGGGTTGAAGATTGAGGATTGAGTATTGAGGATTGAGAATTGAGGAACGAGGATTGAGGATTGAGAATTGAGGACTGAGGATTGACGATTGAGTATTGAGGATTGAGGATTGATGACTGAGCATTGAGGATTGCGGATTGAGGATTGAGGATTGTGGATTGAAGATTGTGTATTGAGGATTGAGGATTGAGGATTTAGGATTGAGTATTGTGTATTGATGTTTGAGGATTGGTGATTGAGGATTGAGGATTGAGGACTGAGGATTGAGGATTGATTATTGAGCTTTGGGGACTGAAGGTTGTGGGCTGGGGATAGAGGATTGAATATTGAGGATTAAGGATAGAGTATTGGGGATTGAGGATCTAGGATAGTAGATTGATTATTGAGGATTGAAGATTGAGGATTGAGGATTGAGGATTGAGAATTGAGAATTGAGGACGAGGACTGAGGGTTGAGGATTGAGGTTTGAGGAATGAGGATTGAGGATTGAGAATTGAGGATTGAGGATTGATGATTGAGGATTGAGGATTGAAGATTGAGTATGGAGGATTGAAGATTGAGGATTGAGGATTGAGGATTGAAGATTGAGGACTGAGTGTTGAGGGTTGAGTGATGAGAATTGATGTCCGTTGATTGAGATTTGAAGATTGAAGATTGGGGATTGAGTATTGAAAACTGTGAATTGAGGATATTCTATTGAGGATTGAGGATTGACAATTGGTTGTTGCGGACTGAGGGAAGAATATTGAGCATTCAGGATTCAGGATTCGGAATTGAGGTTTGAGGACAGAGGATTGAGGGTTGAGGATTGAGGGTTGAGGATTGACGCTTGAGGATAGAGGATTGAGGATCTAGGAATGAAGAGAGAGGACCGAGTGTTGAGGATTGAGTGCTGAGAATTGATGTTTGAGGATCGAGATTTGATTATTGAATATTGTGGTTTGAGTATTGAATCATGAGAATTCAGGATATTCTATTGAGTATTAAGAATTGAGGATTGATGGTTGAGTATTGAGAATTGATGGTTGATGGTTGTGTGTTGAATATTGAGGATTGAGGATTGAGGATTGAGGATTGAGAATTGAGGATTGAAGACTGAGAATTGATGATAGAAGGTTGAGGATAGAGGATTGAGGGTTGAGGATTGAGGACGAGGACTGACGGTAGGGGATTGATGATTGAGGATTGAGGATTGAGGATTGAGGATTGAGGATTGAGAATTGAGTATTGAAGATTGTGTATTAAGGATTGAAGATTGAGGATTGAGGATTGAGGGTTGAGGATTGAGGATTGAAGATTCAGGATTGGGGATTGAGGGTTGACGATTGAGGATTGACTATTGAGGATTGAGTATTGAGGATTGAGAATTGAGGAATGAGGATTGAAGATTGAGTATTGAGGATTGAGGATTGATGACTGACGATTGAGGATTGCGGATTGAGGATTGAGGATTGAGGATTGAAGATTGAGTATTGAGGATTGAGGATTGAGGATTGAGGATTGGGGATTGGGTATTGAGAATTGAAGTATGAGGATTGACGATTCAGGATTGAGAATTGAGGATTGAAGATGGAGTATTGAGGATTGAAGGTTGATGATTGAGGATTGAGGATTGTGGATTGAGGATTGAGGTTTGAGGATTGAAGATTGAGTATTGAGGATTGAAGATTGAGTATTCAGGATTGAAGATTGAGGATTGAGGATTGAGGCTTGAGGATTGAGGATTGAGGATTGAAGATTGAGGATTGTGGATTGACGATTGAGGATTGAGGATTGAGTATTGAGGATTGAAGATTGAGGATTGAGTATTGAGGATTGAAGATTGAGGTTTGAGGATTGAGAATTGAGAATTGAGGATGCGGACTGAGGGTTGAGGATTGAGGTTTGAGGAACGATGTTTGAGGATTGAGAATTGAGGATTGAGGATTGAGGATTGAGGATTGAGGATTGAAGATTGAGGATTGGGGATTGAGGATTGAGGATTGAGAATTGAGAATCGAAGGTTGAGTATTGAGTATCGAAGATTGAGGTTTGAGGACTGAGGATTGAGGATGGAGGACGAGGGCTGAGGGTTGAGGATTGAGGTTTGAGTATTGAATACTGAGAATTCAGGATATTCTATTGAGTATTGGGAATTGAGTATTGATGGTTGATTATTGAGGATTGAGGATTGAGTATTGAGGATTGAAGATTGAGGTTTGAGGATTGAGGATTGAGAATTGAGGATGAGGACTGAGGGTTGAGGATTGAGGTTTGAGGAACGAGGATTGAGGATTGAGAATTGAGGACTGAGGATTGACGGTTGAGTATTGAGGATTGAGGATTGATGACTGAGGATTGAGGATTGCGGATTGAGGATTGAGGATTGAGGATTGAAGATTGAGTATTGAGGATTGAGGATTGAGGATTGAGGATTGGGGATTGGGTATTGAGGATTGAAGAATGAGGATTGACGATTCAGGATTGAGAATTGAGGATTGAAGATGGAGTATTGAGGATTGAAGGTTGATGATTGAGGATTGAGGATTGTGGATTGAGGATTGAGGTTTGAGGATTGAAGATTGAGTATTGAGGATTGAAGATTGAGTATTCAGGATTGAAGATTGAGGATTGAGGATTGAGGCTTGAGGATTGAGGATTGAGGATTGAAGATTGAGGATTGTGGATTGACGATTGAGGACTGAGGATTGAGTATTGAGGATTGAAGATTGAGGTTTGAGGATTGAGGATTGAGAATTGAGGATGAGGACTGAGGGTTGAGGATTGAGGTTTGAGGAACGAGGATTGAGGATTGAGAATTGAGGACTGAGGATTGACGATTGAGTATTGACGATTGAGTATTGAGCATTGAGGATTGATGACTGAGGATTGAGGATTGAGGTTTGAGGATTGAGGATTGAGGATTGAAGATTGAGTATTGAGGATTGAGGGTCGAGGATTGAGGATTGAGTATTGAAGATTGAGGATTGATGATTGAGGATTGAGGATTGAGGATTGAGGATTGATGATTGAGGATTGAAGACTGAGTATTGAGGATTGAAGATTGATGATTGAGGATTTAGGATTGAGTATTCGTGACTGAGGATTGAGGATTGAGGATTGAGGGTTGAGGATTGAGGATCGAAGATTGAGTATTGAGGATTGAAGATTGAGGTTTGAGGATTGAGGATTGTGGATGGAGGATGAGGGCTGGTGGTTGAGGATTGAGGTTTGAGTATTGAATACAGAGAATTCAGGATACTCTATTGAGTATTTGGAATTGAGTATTGATGGTTGAGTATTGAGGATTGAGGATTGAGGATTGAGGATTGAGTATCGAAGATTGAGGATTGATGATTGAGGATTGAGGATTGAGGATTGAGGATTGAGTGTTGAAGATTGAGGATTGAGTATTGAGGATTGAAGATTGAGGTTTGAGGATTGAGAATTGAGAATTGAGGATGCGGACTGAGGGTTGAGGATTGAGGTTTGAGGAACGATGTTTGAGGATTGAGAATTGAGGATTGAGGATTGAGGATTGAGGATTGAGGATTGAAGATTGAGGAGTGGGGATTGAGGATTGAGGATTGAGAATTGAGAATCGAAGGTTGAGTATTGAGTATCGAAGATTGAGGTTTGAGGATTGAGGATTGAGGATGGAGGACGAGGGCTGAGGGTTGAGGATTGAGGTTTGAGTATTGAATACTGAGAATTCTGGATATTCTATTGAGTATTGGGAATTGAGTATTGATGGTTGATTATTGAGGATTGAGGATTGAGTATTGAGGATTGAAGATTGAGGTTTGAGGATTGAGGATTGAGAATTGAGGATGAGGACTGAGGGTTGAGGATTGAGGTTTGAGGAACGAGGATTGAGGATTGAGAATTGAGGACTGAGGATTGACGATTGAGTATTGAGGATTGAGGATTGATGACTGAGGATTGAGGATTGCGGATTGAGGATTGACAATTGAGGATTGAAGATTGAGTATTGAGGATTGAGGACTGTGGATTGAGGATTGAAGATTGAGGATTAACGATTGAGGATTGGGGATTGAGGATCTAGGATTGGAGATTGATTATTGAGGATTGAAGATTGAGAATTGAGGATTGAGGATTGAGAATTGAGAATTGAGTATAAGGAGTGAGGGTTGAGGATTGAGGTTTGAGGAATGAGGATTGAGGATTGAGGATTGAGGATTGAGGATTGAGGACGAGGACTGACGGTAGAGGATTGATGATTGAGGATTGAGGATTGAGGGTTGAGGATTGAGGATTGAAGATTCAGGATTGGGGATTGAGGGTTGACGATTGAGGATTGACTATTGAGGATTGAGTATTGAGGATTGAGAATTGAGGAATGAGGATTGAAGATTGAGTATTGAGGATTGAGGTCAGTGGATTGAGGATCGAAGATTGAGGATTAACGATTGAGGATTGGGGATTGAGGATCTAGGATTGGAGATTGATTATTGAGGATTAAATATTGAGAATTGAGGATTGAGGATTGAGAATTGAGAATTGAGGATAAGGAGTGAGGGTTGAGTATTGAGGTTTGAGGAATGAGGATTGAGGATTGAGGATTGAGGATTGAGGATTGAGGACGAGGACTGACGGTAGAGGATTGATGATTGAGGATTGAGGATTGAGGACTGAGGATTGAGGATTGAGAATTGAGGATTGAAGATTGTGTATTAAGGATTGAAGATTGAGGATTGAGGATTGAGGGTTGAGGATTGAGGATTGAAGATTCAGGATTGGGGATTGAGTGTTGACGATTGAGGATTGACTATTGAGGATTGAGTATTGAAGATTGAGAATTGAGGAATGAGGATTGAAGATCCAGTATTGAGGATTGAGGACTGTGGATTGAGGATTGAAGATTGAGGATTAACGATTGAGGATTGGGGATTGAGGATCTAGGATTGGAGATTGATTATTGAGGATTGAAGATTGAGAATTGAGGATTGAGGATTGAGAATTGAGAATTGAGGATAAGGAGTGAGGGCTGAGGATTGAGGTTTGAGGAATGAGGATTGAGGATTGAGGATTGAGGATTGAGGATTGAGGATTGAGGATTGAGTATTGAGGATTGAGAATTCGTGATTGAGGATTGAGGATTGAGGATTGAGGGTTGAGGATTGAGAATTGAGGATGAGGACTGAGGGTTGAGGATTGAGGTTTGAGGAACGAGGATTGAGGATTGAGAATTGAGGACTGAGGATTGACGATTGAGTATTGAGGATTGAGGATTGGTGACTGAGGATTGAGGATTGCGGATTGAGGATTGAGGATTGTGGATTGAAGATAGTGTATTGAGGATTGAGGATTGAGGATTGAGGATTGAGGATTGGGTATTGAAGATTGAGGATTGGTGATTGAGGATTGAGGATTGAGGACTGAGGATTGAGGATTGATTATTGAGCTTTGGGGACTGAAGGTTGTGGACTGGGGATAGAGGATTGAATATTGAGGATTAAGGATAGAGTATTGGGGATTGAGGATCTAGGATAGGAGATTGATTATTGAGGATTGAAGATTGAGGATTGAGGATTGAGGATTGAGAATTGAGAATTGAGGATGAGGACTGAGGGTTGAGGATTGAGGTTTGAGGAATGAGGATTGAGGATTGAGGATTGAGGATTGAGGATTGAGGACGAGGACTGACGGTAGAGGATTGATGATTGAGGATTGAGGATTGAGGATTGAGGATTGAGGAATGAGAATTGAGGATTGAAGATTGTGTATTAAGGATTGAAGATTGAGGAATGAGGATTGAGGGTTGAGGATTGAGGATTGAAGATTCAGGATTGGGGATTGAGTGTTGACGATTGAGGATTGACTATTGAGGATTGAGTATTGAAGATTGAGAATTGAGGAATGAGGATTGAAGATTGAGTATTGAGGATTGAGGACTGTGGATTGAGGATTGAAGATTGAGGATTAACGATTGAGGATTGGGGATTGAGGATCTAGGATTGGAGATTGATTATTGAGGATTGAAGATTGAGAATTGAGGATTGAGGATTGAGAATTGAGATTTGGGAATAAGGAGTGAGGGTTGAGGATTGAGGTTTGAGGAATGAGGATTGAGGGTTGAGGATTGAGGATTGAGGATTGAGGATTGAAGATTGAGGATTGGGGATTGAGGATGAGGACTGAGGGTTGAGGATTGAGGTTTGAGGAACGAGGAATGAGGATTGAGAATTGAGGACTGAGGATTGACGATTGAGTATTGACGATTGAGTATTGAGGATTGAGGATTGAGGACTGAGGATTGAGGATTGAGGTTTGAGGATTGAGGATTGAGGATTGAAGATTGAGTATTGAAGATTGAGGATCGAGGATTGAGGATTGAGTATTGAACATTGAGGATTGATGATTGAGGATTGAGGATTGAGGATTGAGGATTGAGGATTGAGGATTGAAGATTGAGTATTGAGGATTGTAGATTGACGATTGAGGGTTGAGGATTGAAGATTGAGTATTGAGGATAGAAGATTGAGTATTCAGGATTGAAGATTGAGGATTGAGGAACGAGGATTGAGGACTGAGGATTGAGGATTGAGGATTGAAGTTTGAGGATTGGGGATTGAGGATTGAGGATTGAGAATTGAGAATCGAAGATTGAGTATTGAGGATTGAAGATTGAGGTTTGAGGATTGAGGATTGATGATGGAGGATGAGGGCTGAGGGTTGACGATTAAGGTTTGAGTATTGAATACTGAGTATTCAGGATATTCTATTGAGGATTGAGGATTGAGGATTGAAGATTGAGTATTGAGGATTGAATGTTGATGGTTGGGGATTGAGGATTGTAGATTGACGATTGAGGGTTGAGGATTGAAGATTGGGTATTGAGGATTGAAGATTGTGGATTGAGGATTGAGGATTGAGAATTGAGAATTGAGTATGAGTACTGAGGGTTGAAGATTGAGGTTTGAGGAATGAGGATTGAGGATTGAGGATTGAGGACTGAGGATTGAGGTTTGAAGATTCAAAATTGATGATTGGATATTGAGGACTGAGGATTGAGGGTTGTGGATTGAGGACGAGGACTGAGGGTTGAATATTAATGTTTGAGGACTGAGGATAGAGGATTGAGGATTGAGGATTGAGAATTGAGGATTGAGGATAGAGGATTGAAGATTGAGTATTGGGTATTGAGGATTGAAGGATGAGGATTGAGTATTGAGGTTTGAGGATTGGGGATTGCAGATTGAGTATTGAGGATTGGAGATTGATAGTTGAGGATTGAGGATTGAAGTTTGAGAATTGAGGATTGAGGATAGAGGATTGAGAATTGAAGATTGAGTATTGAGGATTGAAGATTGAGGATTGAGGATCGAGTACTGAGGATTGAGGAATGAGGATTGAAGATTGAGGATTGGGGATTGAGGATTGACGATTGAGGATTGAGTACTGAGGATTGAGGATTGAGGATTGAGGATTGAGGATTGAAGGTTGAGAATTGAAGATTGAGTATTGAGGACGAAGATTGACGATTGAAGATTGAAGTTTGAGGATTGAGGATTGAGGATTGAGGATTGAGCATTGAAGATTGAGTACTGGGGATTGAGGATTGACGATTGAAAATTGATGATTGAATATTGAGGACTGAGGATTGAGGGTTGTGGATTGAGGACGAGGACGAGGCTTGAATATTGATGTTTGAGGTCTGAGGATTGAGGATTGAGCATTGAGAATTGAGGATTGAGGGTTGAGGATTGAAGATTGAGGATTGGGTATTGAGGATTGAAGAATGAGGATCGAGGATTGAGGTTTGAGGATTGAGGATAGCAGATTGAGTATTGAGGATTGAAGATTGAGGATTGAGGATTGAGGATTGAGGATTGAGGATGGAGGATTAGGGCTGAGGGTTGAGGATTGAGGTTTGAGGACTGAGGACTGAGGATTGAGTATTGAGAATTGAGGATTGAGGATTGAGGATTGAAGATTGAGGATTGGGTATTGAGGATTGAAGAATGGGGATTGAGGATTGAGGGTTGAGGATTGAGGATTGAGGATTGACGATTCAGGATTGGGTATTGAGGATTGAAGAATGAGGATTGAGGATTGAGGATTGAGGAATGAGGATTGAAGGGTGAGTATTGAGGATTGAAGATTGAGGAATGAGGATTGAGGGTTGAGGATTGAGGATTGAGGATTGAGGATTGAGGATTGAGGATTGAGGATTGAGGGTTGAAGATTGAAAATTGATGATTGAATATTGAGGACTGAGGATTGAGGGTTGTGGATTGAGGACGAGGACTGAGGGTTGAATATAAATGTTTGAGGTCTGAGGATTGAGGATTGAGGATTGAGAATTGAGGATTGAGGATTGAGGATTGGAGATTGAGTATTGAGGATTGATGACTGAGGATTGAGGATTGCGGATTGAGGATTGAGGATTGTGGATTGAAGATTGTGTATTGAGGATTGAGGATTGAGGATTGAGGATTGAGGATTGTGTATTGATGATTGAGGATTGGTGATTGAGGATTGAGGATTGAGGACTGAGGATTGAGGATTGATTATTGAGCTTTGGGGACTGAAGGTTGTGGGCTGGGGATAGAGGGTTGAATATTGAGGATTAAGGATAGAGTATTGGGGATTGAGGGTCTAGGATAGGAGATTGACTATTGAGGGTTGAAGATTGAGGATTGAGGATTGAGGATTGAGAATTGAGCATTGAGGACGAGGACTGAGGGTTGAGGATTGAGGTTTGAGGAATGAGGATTGAGGATTGAGAATTGAGGATTGAGGATTGATGATTGAGGATTGAGGATTGAAGATTGAGGATTGAGGATTGAGGATTGAAGATTGAGGACTGAGTGTTGAGGGTTGAGTGATGAGAATTGATGTCCGTTGATTGAGATTTGAAGATTGAAGATTGGGGATTGAGTATTGAAAACTGTGAATTGATTATATTCCATTGAGGATTGAGGATTGACAATTGGTTGTTGCGGACTGAGGGAAGAATATTGAGCATTCAGGATTGAGGATTCGGAATTGAGGTTTGAGGACAGAGGATTGAGGGTTGAGGATGGAGGGTTGAGGATTGACGCTTGAGGATAGAGGATTGAGGATCTAGGAATGAAGATAGAGGACCGAGTGTTGAGGATTGAGTGTTGAGAATTGATGTTTGAGGATCGAGATTTGATTATTGAATATTGTGGTTTGAGTATTGAATCATGAGAATTCAGGATATTCTATTGAGTATTAAGAATTGAGGATTGATGGTTGAGTATTGAGAATTGATGGTTGATGGTTGTGTGTTGAATATTGAGGATTGAGGATTGAGGATTGAGGATTGAGAATTGAGGATTGAAGACTGAGTATTGATGATAGAAGGTTGAGGATTGAGGATCGAGGGTTGAGGATTGAGGACGAGGACTGACGGTAGGGGATTGATGATTGAGGATTGAGGATTGAGGATTGAGGATTGAGGATTGAGAATTGAGTATTGAAGATTGTGTATTAAGGATTGAAGATTGAGGATTGAGGATTGAGGGTTGAGGATTGAGGATTGAAGATTCAGGATTGGGGATTGAGGGTTGACGATTGAGGATTGACTATTGAGGATTGAGTATTGAGGATTGAGAATTGAGGAACGAGGATTGAGGATTGAGAATTGAGGACTGAGGATTGACGATTGAGTATTGAGGATTGAGGATTGATGACTGAGGATTGAGGATTGCGGATTGAGGATTGAGGATTGTGGATTGAAGATTGTGTATTGAGGATTGAGGATTGAGGATTGAGGATTGAGGATTGTGTATTGATGATTGAGGATTGGTGATTGAGGATTGAGGATTGAGGACTGAGGATTGAGGATTGATTATTGAGCTTTGGGGACTGAAGGTTGTGGGCTGGGGATAGAGGATTGAATATTGAGGATTAAGGATAGAGTATTGGGGATTGAGGATCTAGGATAGGAGATTGATTATTGAGGTTTGAAGATTGAGGATTGAGGATTGAGGATTGAGAATTGAGAATTGAGGACGAGGACTGAGGGTTGAGGATTGAGGTTTGAGGAATGAGGATTGAGGATTGAGAATTGAGGATTGAGGATTGATGATTGAGGATTGAGGATTGAAGATTGAGTATGGAGGATTGAAGATTGAGGTTTGAGGATTGAGGATTGAAGATTGAGGACTGAGTGTTGAGGGTTGAGTGATGAGAATTGATGTCCGTTGATTGAGATTTGAAGATTGAAGATTGGGGATTGAGTATTGAAAACTGTGAATTGAGGATATTCTATTGAGGATTGAGGATTGACAATTGGTTGTTGCGGACTGAGGTAAGAATATTGAGCATTCAGGATTCAGGATTCGGAATTGAGGTTTGAGGACAGAGGATTGAGGGTTGAGGATTGAGGGTTGAGGATTGACGCTTGAGGATAGAGGATTGAGGATCTAGGAATGAAGAGAGAGGACCGAGTGTTGAGGATTGAGTGCTGAGAATTGATGTTTGAGGATCGAGATTTGATTATTGAATATTGTGGTTTGAGTATTGAATCATGAGAATTCAGGATATTCTATTGAGTATTAAGAATTGAGGATTGATGGTTGAGTATTGAGAATTGATGGTTGATGGTTGTGTGTTGAATATTGAGGATTGAGGATTGAGGATTGAGAATTGAGGATTGAAGACTGAGAATTGATGATAGAAGGTTGAGGATTGAGGATTGAGGGTTGAGGATTGAGGACGAGGACTGACGGTAGGGGATTGATGATTGAGGATTGAGGATTGAGGATTGAGAATTGAGAATCGAAGGTTGAGTATTGAGGATTGAAGATTGAGGTTTGAGGATTGAGGATTGAGGATGGAGGATGAGGACTGAGGGTTGAGGATTGAGGTTTGAGTATTGAATACTGAGAATTCAGGATATTCTATTGAGTATTGAGAATTGAGGATTGATGGTTGAGAATTGAGGATTGAGGATTCGGTATTGAGGATTGAAGATTGAGGTTTGAGGATTGAGGATTGAGAATTGAGGATGAGGACTGAGGGTTGAGGATTGAGGTTTGAGGAACGAGGATTGAGGATTGAGAATTGAGGACTGAGGATTGACGATTGAGTATTGAGGATTGAGGATTGATGACTGAGGATTGAGGATTGCGGATTGAGGATTGAGGATTGAGGATTGAAGATTGAGTATTGAGGATTGAGGATTGAGGATTGAGGATTGAGGTTTGTGTATTGAGGATTGAAGAATGAGGATTGACGATTCAGGATTGAGAATTGAGGATTGAAGATAGAGTATTGATGATTGAAGGTTGATGATTGAGGATTGAGGATTGAGTATTGAGGATTGAGGATTGATGACTGAGGACTGAGGATTGCGGATTGAGGATTGAAGATTGTGGATTGAAGATTGTGTGTTGAGGATTGAGGATTGAGGATTGAGGATTGAGGATTGGGTATTGAAGATTGAGGATTGGTGATTGAGGATTGAGGATTGAGGACTGAGGATTGAGGATTGATTATTGAGCTTTGGGGACTGAAGGTTGTCGACTGGGGATTGAGGATTGAATATTGAGGATTAAGGATAGAGTATTGGGGATTGAGGATCTAGGATAGGAGATTGATTATTGAGGATTGAAGATTGAGGATTGAGGATTGAGGATTGAGAATTGAGAATTGAGGATGAGGACTGAGGGTTGAGGATTGAGGTTTGAGGCATGAGGATTGAGGATTGAGAATTGAGGATTGAGGATTGATGATTGAGGATTGAGGATTGAAGGTTGAGTATGGAGGATTGAAGGTTGAGGATTCAGGATTGAGGATTGAAGATTGAGGACTGAGTGCTGAGGGTTGAGTGATGAGAATTGATGTCTGTTGATTGAGATTTGAAGATTGAAGATTGGGGATTGAGTATTGAAAACTGTGAATTGAGGATATTCTATTGAGGATAGAGGATTGACAATTGGTTGTTGCGGACTGAGGGAAGAATATTGAGCATTCAGGATTGAGGATTCGGAATTGAGGTTTGAGGACAGAGGATTGAGGGTTGAGGATTGAGGGTTGAGGATTGACACTTGAGGACAGAGGATTGAGGATGGAGGAATGAAGAGAGAGGACCGAGTGTTGAGGATTGAGTGTTGAGAATTGATGTTTGAGGATCGAGATTTGGTTATTGAATATTGTGGATTGAGTACTGAATCATGAGTATTCAGGATATTCTATTGAGTATTAAGAATTGAGGATTGATGGTTGAGTATTGAGAATTGATGGTTGATGGTTGTGTGTTGAATATTGAGGATTGAGGATTGAGGATTGAGGATTGAGAATTGAGGATTGAAGATTGAGTATAGATGATAGAAGGTTGAGGATTGAGGATTGAGGGTTGAGGATTGAGGACGAGGACTGACGGTAGAGGATTGATGATTGAGGATTGAGGATTGAGGGTTGAGGATTGAGGATTGAGAATTGAGAATTGAAGATTGTGTATTAAGGATTGAAGATTGAGGATTGAGGATTGAGGGTTGAGGATTGAGGATTGAAGGTTCAGGATTGGGGATTGAGGGTTGACGAATGAGGATTGAGAATTGAAGATTGAGTATTGAGGATTGAAGATTGAGGATTGAGGATCGAGTACTGAGGATTGAGGAATGAGGATTGAAGATTGAGGATTGGGGATTGAGGGTTGACGATTGAGGATTGAGTACTGAGGATTGAGGATTGAGGATTGAGGATTGAAGGTTGAGACTTGAAGATTGAGTATTGAGGACGAAGATTGACGATTGAAGATTGAAGTTTGAGGACTGAGGATTGAGGATTGAGGATTGAGCATTGAAGATTGAGTACTGGGGATTGAGGATTGACGATTGAAAATTGATGATTGAATATTGAGGACTGAGGATTGAGGGTTGTGGATTGAGGACGAGGACGAGGCTTGAATATTGATGTTTGAGGTCTGAGGATTGAGGATTGAGCATTGAGAATTGAGGATTGAGGGTTGAGGATTGAAGATTGAGGATTGGGTATTGAGGATTGAAGAATGAGGATCGAGGATTGAGGTTTGAGGATTGAGGATAGCAGATTGAGTATTGAGGATTGAAGATTGAGGATTGAGGATTGAGGATTGACGATTGAGGATGGAGGATTAGGGCTGAGGGTTGAGGATTGAGGTTTGAGGACTGAGGACTGAGGATTGAGTATTGAGAATTGAGGATTGAGGATTGAGGATTGAAGATTGAGGATTGGGTATTGAGGATTGAAGAATGGGGATTGAGGATTGAGGATTGAGGATTGAGGATTGAGGATTGACGATTCAGGATTGGGTATTGAGGATTGAAGAATGAGGATTGAGGATTGAGGATTGAGGAATGAGGATTGAAGAGTGAGTATTGAGGATTGAAGATTGAGGATTGAGGATTGAGGGTTGAGGATTGAGGATTGGAGATTGAGTATTGAGGATTGAAGATTGAAGATTGAGTATTGAGGATTGAGGATTGAGGATTGAGGATTGAGGATTGAGGATTGAGGATTGAGGATTGAGGATTGAGGATTGAGGATTGAGGATTGAGGGTTGAAGATTGAAAATTGATGATTGAATATTGAGGACTGAGGATTGAGGGTTGTGGATTGAGGACGAGGACTGAGGGTTGAATATAAATGTTTGAGGTCTGAGGATTGAGGATTGAGGATTGAGAATTGAGGATTGAGGATTGAGGATTGAGTATTGAGGATTGAAGATTGAGGTTTGAGGATTGAGGATTGAGGATGGAGGATGAGGGCTGAGGGTTGACGATTGAGGTTTGAGTATTGAATACTGAGAATTCAGGATATTCTATTGAGTATTGAGAATTGAGGATTGATGGTTGAGAATTGAGGATTGAGGATTCGGTATTGAGGATTGAAGATTGAGGTTTGAGGATTGAGGATTGAGAATTGAGGATGAGGACTGAGGGTTGAGGATTGAGGTTTGAGGAACGAGGATTGAGGATTGAGAATTGAGGACTGAGGATTGACGATTGAGTGTTGAGGATTGAGGATTGATGACTGAGGATTGAGGATTGCGGATTGTGGATTGACGATTGAGGATTGAAGATTGAGAATTGGGGATTGAGGATTGAGGATTGAGAATTGAGAATCGAAGATTGAGTATTGAGGATTGAGGATTGAGGATGGAGGATTAGGGCTGGTGGTTGAGGATTGAGGTTTGAGTATTGAATACTGAGAATTCAGGATATTCTATTGAGTATTTGGAATTGAGGATTGATGGTTGAGTATTGAGGATTGATGATTGAGGATTGAGGATTAAGTATCGAAGATTGGGTATTGAGGATTGAAGATTGAGGTTTGAGGATTGAGGATTGAGAATTGAGGGTGAGGTCTGAGGGTTGAGGATTGAGGTTTGAGGAACGAGGATTGAGGATTGAGAATTGAGGACTGAGGATTGACGATTGTGTATTGACGATTGAGTATTGAGGATTGAGGATTGATGACTGAGGATTGAGGACTGAGGTTTGAGGATTGAGGATTGAGGATTGAAGATTGAGTATTGAGGATTGATGATAGAGGATTGAGGATTGAGTATTGAAGATTGAGGATTGATGATTGAGGATTGAGGATCGAGGATTGAGGATTGAGTATTGAAGATTGAGGATTGATGATTGAGGATTGAGGATTGAGTATTGAGGATTGAGGATTGATGACTGAGGACTGAGGATTGCGAATTGAGGATTGAAGATTGTGGATTGAAGATTGTGTGTTGAGGATTGAGGATTGAGGATTGAGGATTGAGGATTGGGTATTGAAGATTGAGGATTGGTGATTGAGGATTGAGGATTGAGGACTGAGGATTGAGGATTGATTATTGAGATTTGGGGACTGAAGGTTGTCGACTGGGGATTGAGGATTGAATATTGCGGATTAAGGATAGAGTATTGGGGATTGAGGATCTAGGATAGGAGATTGATTATTGAGGATTGAAGATTGAGGATTGAGGATTGAGGATTGAGAATTGAGAATTGAGGATGAGGACTGAGGGTAGAGGATTGAGGTTTGAGGAATGAGGATTGAGGATTGAGAATTGAGGATTGAGGATTGATGATTGAGGATTGAGGATTGAAGGTTGAGTATGGAGGATTGAAGGTTGAGGATTCAGGATTGAGGATTGAAGATTGAGGACTGAGTGCTGAGGGTTGAGTGATGAGAATTGATGTCTGTTGATTGAGATTTGAAGATTGAAGATTGGGGATTGAGTATTGAAAACTGTGAATTGAGGATATTCTATTGACGATAGAGGATTGACAATTGGTTGTTGCGGACTGAGGGAAGAATATTGAGCATTCAGGATTGAGGATTCGGAATTGAGGTTTGAGGACAGAGGATTGAGGGTTGAGGATTGAGGGTTGAGTATTGACACTTGAGGACAGAGGATTGAGGATGGAGGAATGAAGAGAGAGGACCGAGTGTTGAGGATTGAGTGTTGAGAATTGATGTTTGAGGATCGAGATTTGGTTATTGAATATTGTGGATTGAGTACTGAGTCATGAGTATTCAGGATATTCTATTGAGTATTAAGAATTGAGGATTGATGGTTGAGTATTGAGAATTGATGGTTGATGGTTGTGTGTTGAATATTGAGGATTGAGGATTGAGGATTGAGGATTGAGAATTGAGGATTGAAGATTGAGTATTGATGATAGAAGGTTGAGGATTGAGGATTGAGGGTTGAGGATTGAGGACGAGGACTGACGGTAGAGGATTGATGATTGAGGATTGAGGATTGAGGGTTGAGGATTGAGGATTGAGAATTGAGAATTGAAGATTGTGTATTAAGGATTGAAGACTGAGGATTGAGGATTGAGGGTTGAGGATTGAGGATTGAAGGTTCAGGATCGGGGATTGAGGGTTTACGAATGAGGATTGACTATTTAGGATTGAGTATTGAGGATTGAGAATTGAGGAATGAGGATTGAAGATTGAGTATTGAGGATTGAGGATTGATGACTGACGATTGAGGATTGCGGATTGAGGATTGAGGATTGAGGATTGAAGATTGAGTATTGAGGATTGAGGATTGAGGATTGAGGATTGGGGATTGGGTATTGAGAATTGAAGTATGAGGATTGACGATTCAGGATTGAGAATTGAGGATTGAAGATGGAGTATTGAGGATTGAAGGTTGATGATTGATGATTGAGGATTGTGGATTGAGGATTGAGGTTTGAGGATTGAAGATTGAGTATTGAGGATTGAAGATTGAGTATTCAGGATTGAAGATTGAGGATTGAGGATTGAGGCTTGAGGATTGAGGATTGAGGATTGAAGATTGAGGATTGTGGATTGACGATTGAGGATTGAGGATTGAGTATTGAGGATTGAGAATTATAGGATTGAGGATTGAAGATTGAGGACTAAGTATTGAGGATTGGGGATTGAGGATCTAGGATTGGAGATGGACTGTTGAGGATTGAGGATTGAGGATTGAGGATTGAGGACGAGGACTGACGGTAGAGGATTGATGATTGAGGATTGAGGATTGAGGATTGAGGATTGAGGATTGAGAATTGAGGATTGAAGATTGTGTATTAAGGATTGAAGATTGAGGATTGAGGATTGAGGGTTGAGGATTGAGGATTGAAGATTCAGGATTGGGGATTGATTGTTGACGATTGAGGATTGACTATTGAGGATTGAGTATTGAAGACTGAGAAATGAGGAATGAGGATTGAAGATTGAGTATTGAGGATTGAGGACTGTGGATAGAGGATTGAAGATTGGGGATTAACGATTGAGGATTGGGGATTGAGGATCTAGGATTGGAGATTGATTATTGAGGATTGAAGATTGAGAATTGAGGATTGAGGATTGAGAATTGAGAATTGAGGATAAGGAGTGAGGGTTGAGGATTGAGGTTTGAGGAATGAGGATTGAGGATTGAGGATTGAGGATTGAGGATTGAGGATTGAGGATTGAGTATTGAAGATTGTGTATTCGTGACTGAGTATTGAGGTTTGAGGATTGAGGGTTGAGGATAGAGGATCGAAGATTGAGTATTGAGGATTGAAGATTGAGGTTCGAGGATTGAGGATTGAGGATGGAGGATGAGGGCTGGTGGTTGAGGATTGAGGTTTGAGTATTGAATACTGAGAATTCAGGATATTCTATTGAGTACTTGGAATTGAGGATTGATGGCTGAGTATTGAGGATTGAGGGTTGAGGATTGAGGATTGAGGATTGAGGATTGAGAATTGAGGATTGAAGACTGAGTATTGATGATAGAAGGTTGAGGATTGAGGATCGAGGGTTGAGGATTGAGGACGAGGACTGACGGTAGGGGATTGATGATTGAGGATTGAGGATTGAGGATTGAGGATTGAGGATTGAGAATTGAGTATTGAAGATTGTGTATTAAGGATTGAAGATTGAGGATTGAGGATTGAGGGTTGAGGATTGAGGATTGAAGATTCAGGATTGGGGATTGAGGGTTGACGATTGAGGATTGA
This sequence comes from Calliopsis andreniformis, assembly GCF_051401765.1. Lineage (NCBI taxonomy): Eukaryota > Metazoa > Arthropoda > Insecta > Hymenoptera > Andrenidae > Calliopsis > Calliopsis andreniformis. The sequence continues at coordinate 424,011 of NW_027480697.1, read as the reverse complement.
CTATTGAGGATTGAGTATTGAGGATTGAGAATTGAGGAACGAGGATTGAGGATTGAGAATTGAGGACTGAGGATTGACGATTGAGTATTGAGGATTGAGGATTGATGACTGAGGATTGAGGATTGCGGATTGAGGATTGAGGATTGTGGATTGAAGATTGTGTATTGAGGATTGAGGATTGAGGATTGAGGATTGAGGATTGTGTATTGATGATTGAGGATTGGTGATTGAGGATTGAGGATTGAGGACTAAGGATTGAGGATTGATTATTGAGCTTTGGGGACTGAAGGTTGTGGGCTGGGGATAGAGGATTGAATATTGAGGATTAAGGATAGAGTATTGGGGATTGAGGATCTAGGATAGGAGATTGATTATTGAGGATTGAAGATTGAGGATTGAGGATTGAGGATTGAGAATTGAGAATTGAGGACGAGGACTGAGGGTTGAGGATTGAGGTTTGAGGAATGAGGATTGAGGATTGAGAATTGAGGATTGAGGATTGATGATTGAGGATTGAGGATTGAAGATTGAGTATGGAGGATTGAAGATTGAGGTTTGAGGATTGAGGATTGAAGATTGAGGACTGAGTGTTGAGGGTTGAGTGAAGAGAATTGATGTCCGTTGATTGAGATTTGAAGATTGAAGATTGGGGATTGAGTATTGAAAACTGTGAATTGAGGATATTCTATTGAGGATTGAGGATTGACAATTGGTTGTTGCGGACTGAGGGAAGAATATTGAGCATTCAGGATTTAGGATTCGGAATTGAGGTTTGAGGACAGAGGATTGAGGGTTGAGGATTGAGGGTTGAGGATTGACGCTTGAGGATAGAGGATTGAGGATCTAGGAATGAAGAGAGAGGACCGAGTGTTGAGGATTGAGTGCTGAGAATTGATGTTTGAGGATCGAGATTTGATTATTGAATATTGTGGTTTGAGTATTGAATCATGAGAATTCAGGATATTCTATTGAGTATTAAGAATTGAGGATTGATGGTTGAGTATTGAGAATTGATGGTTGATGGTTGTGTGTTGAATATTGAGGATTGAGGATTGAGGATTGAGGATTGAGAATTGAGGATTGAAGACTGAGAATTGATGATAGAAGGTTGAGGATTGAGGATTGAGCGTTGAGGATTGAGGACGAGGACTGACGGTAGGGGATTGATGATTGAGGATTGAGGATTGAGGATTGAGAATTGAGAATCGAAGGTTGAGTATTGAGGATTGAAGATTGAGGTTTGAGGATTGAGAATTGAGGATGGAGGATGAGGACTGAGGGTTGAGGATTGAGGTTTGAGTATTGAATACTGAGAATTCAGGATATTCTATTGAGTATTGAGAATTGAGGATTGATGGTTGAGAATTGAGGATTGAGGATTCGGTATTGAGGATTGAAGATTGAGGTTTGAGGATTGAGGATTGAGGATTGAGGATGAGGACTGAGGGTTGAGGATTGAGGTTTGAGGAACGAGGATTGAGGATTGAGAATTGAGGACTGAGGATTGACGATTGAGTGTTGAGGATTGAGGATTGATGACTGAGGATTGAGGATTGCGGATTGAGGATTGAGGATTGAGGATTGAAGATTGAGTATTGAGGATTGAGGATTGAGGATTGAGGATTGAGGTTTGGGTATTGAGGATTGAAGAATGAGGATTGACGATTCAGGTTTGAGAATTGAGGATTGAAGATAGAGTATTGATGATTGAAGGTTGATGATTGAGGATTGAGGATTGAGTATTGAGGATTGAGGATTGATGACTGAGGACTGAGGATTGCGGATTGAGGATTGAAGATTGTGGATTGAAGATTGTGTGTTGAGGATTGAAGATTGAGTATTCAGGATTGAAGATTGAGGATTGAGGAACGAGGATTGAGGACTGAGGATTGAGGATTGAGGATTGAAGTTTGAGGATTGGGGATTGAGGATTGAGGATTGAGAATTGAGAATCGAAGATTGAGTATTGAGGATTGAAGATTGAGGTTTGAGGATTGAGGATTGATGATGGAGGATGAGGGCTGAGGGTTGACGATTAAGGTTTGAGTATTGAATACTGAGAATTCAGGATATTCTATTGAGGATTGAGGATTGAGGATTGAAGATTGAGTATTGAGGATTGAATGTTGATGATTGAGGATTGAGGATTGTAGATTGACGATTGAGGGTTGAGGATTGAAGATTGGGTATTGAGGATTGAAGATTGAGGATTGAGGATTGAGGATTGAGAATTGAGAATTGAGTATGAGTACTGAGTGTTGAAGATTGAGGTTTGAGGAATGAGGATTGAGGATTGAGGATTGAGGACTGAGGATTGAGGATTGAAGATTCAAAATTGATGATTGAATATTGAGGACTGAGGATTGAGGGTTGTGGATTGAGAACGAGGACTGATGGTTGAATATTAATGTTTGAGGACTGAGGATAGAGGATTGAGGATTGAGGATTGAGAATTGAGGATTGAGGATAGAGGATTGAAGATTGAGGATTGGGTATTGAGGATTGAAGGATAAGGATTGAGGATTGAGGTTTGAGGATTGGGGATTGCAGATTGAGTATTGAGGATTGAAGATTGATAGTTGAGGATTGAGGATTGAAGTTTGAGAATTGAGGATTGAGGATTGAGGATTGAGAATTGAAGATTGAGTATTGAGGATTGAAGATTGAGGATTGAGGATCGAGTACTGAGGATTGAGGAATGAGGATTGAAGATTGAGGATTGGGGATTGAGGATTGACGATTGAGGATTGAGTACTGAGGATTGAGGATTGAGGATTGAGGATTGAAGGTTGAGAATTGAAGATTGAGTATTGAGGACGAAGATTGACGATTGAAGATTGAAGTTTGAGGATTGAGGATTGAGGATTGAGGATTGAGCATTGAAGATTGAGTACTGGGGATTGAGGATTGACGATTGAAAATTGATGATTGAATATTGAGGACTGAGGATTGAGGGTTGTGGATTGAGGACGAGGACGAGGCTTGAATATTGATGTTTGAGGTCTGAGGATTGAGGATTGAGCATTGAGAATTGAGGATTGAGGGTTGAGGATTGAAGATTGAGGATTGGGTATTGAGGATTGAAGAATGAGGATCGAGGATTGAGGTTTGAGGATTGAGGATAGCAGATTGAGTATTGAGGATTGAAGATTGAGGATTGAGGATTGAGGATTGAGGATTGAGGATGGAGGATTAGGGCTGAGGGTTGAGGATTGAGGTTTGAGGACTGAGGACTGAGGATTGAGTATTGAGAATTGAGGATTGAGGATTGAGGATTGAAGATTGAGGATTGGGTATTGAGGATTGAAGAATGGGGATTGAGGATTGAGGATTGAGGATTGAGGATTGAGGATTGACGATTCAGGATTGGGTATTGAGGATTGAAGAATGAGGATTGAGGATTGAGGATTGAGGAATGAGGATTGAAGATTGAGTATTGAGGATTGAAGATTGAGGATTGAGGATTGAGGGTTGAGGATTGAGGTTTGGAGATTGAGTATTGAGGATTGAAGATTGAAGATTGAGTATTGAGGATTGAGGATTGAGGATTGAGGATTGAGGATTGAGGATTGAGGATTGAGGATTGAGGATTGAGGATTGAGGATTGAGGATTGAGGGTTGAAGATTGAAAATTGATGATTGAATATTGAGGACTGAGGATTGAGGTTTGTGGATTGAGGACGAGGACTGAGGGTTGAATATAAATGTTTGAGGTCTGAGGATTGAGGATTGAGGATTGAGAATTGAGGATTGAGGATTCAGGATTGGAGATTGAGTATTGAGGATTGAAGATTGAAGATTGAGTATTGAGGATTGAGGATTGAGGATTGAGGATTGAGGATTGAGGATTCAGGATTGAGAATTGAGGATTGAGGATAGAGGATTGAAGATTGAGGATCGGGTATTGAGGATTGAAGGATGAGGATTGAGGATTGAGGTTTGAGGATTGGGGATTGCAGATTGAGTATTGAGGATTGAAGATTGATAGTTGAGGATTGAGGATTGAAGTTTGAGAATTGAGGATTGAGGATTGAGGATTGAGAATTGAAGATTGAGTATTGAGGATTGAAGATTGTGGATTGAGGATCGAGTACTGAGGATTGAGGAATGAGGATTGAAGATTGAGGATTTGGGATTGAGGATTGACGATTGAGGATTGAGTACTGAGGATTGAGGATTGAGGATTGAGGATTGAAGGTTGAGAATTGAAGATTGAGTATTGAGGACGAAGATTGCCGATTGAAGATTGAAGTTTGAGGATTAAGGGTTGAGGATTGAGGATTGAGCATTGAAGATTGAGTACTGGGTATTGAGGATTGACGATTGAAAATTGATGATTGAATATTGAGGACTGAGGATTGAGGGTTGTGGATTGAGGACGAGGACTGAGGCTTGAATATTGATGTTTGAGGTCTGAGGATTGAGGATTGAGCATTGAGAATTGAGGATTGAGGGTTGAGGATTGAAGATTGAGGATTGGGTATTGAGGATTGAAGAATGAGGATCGAGGATTGAGGTTTGAGGATTGAGGATAGCAGATTGAGTATTGAGGATTGAAGATTGAGGATTGAGGATTGAGGATTGGGGATTGAGGATTGAGGATAGAGCATTGAAGACTGAGGATTGGGGATTGAGGATTGACGATTGAGGATTGAGTATTGAGGATTGAAGATTGAGTATTGATGATTGAATATTGAGTATTGAGGATTGAGGATAGAGGATTGAGGATTGAGGATTGAAGATTGAGTATTGGGGATTGAAGATTGAGGATTGAGGAATGAGGATTGAGGATGGAGAATGAAGACTGACGGTTCAGGATTGAGGTTTGAGGATTGAAGATTCAGTATTGAGGATTGAATGTTGATGATTGAGGATTGAGGATTGTAGATTGACGATTGAGGGTTGAGGATTGAAGATTGAGTATTGAGGATTGAAGATTGAGTATTCAGGATTGATGATTGAGGTTTGAGGATTGAGGATTGAGGATTGAGGATTGAGGATTGAAGATTGAGGATTAACGATTGAGGATTGGGGATTGAGGATCTAGGATTGGAGATTGATTATTGAGGATTGAAGATTGAGAATTGAGGATTGAGGATTGAGAATTGAGATTTGAGAATAAGGAGTGAGGGTTGAGGATTGAGGTTTGAGGAATGAGGATTGAGGATTGAGGATTGAGGATTGAGGATTGAGGATTGAGGATTGAAGATTGAGGATTGGGGATTGAGGATGAGGACTGAGGGTTGAGGATTGAGGTTTGAGGAACGAGGAATGAGGATTGAGAATTGAGGACTGAGGATTGACGATTGAGTATTGACGATTGAGTATTGAGGATTGAGGATTGAGGACTGAGGATTGAGGATTGAGGTTTGAGGATTGAGGATTGAGGATTGAAGATTGAGTATTGAGGATTGAGGATCGAGGATTGAGGATTGAGTATTGAACATTGAGGATTGATGATTGAGGATTGAGGATTGAGGATTGAGGATTGAGGATTGAGGATTGAAGACTGAGTATTGAGGATTGAAGATTGATGATTGAGGATTTAGGATTGAGGATTTAGGATGAGGGCTGAGGGTTGAGGGTTCAGGTTTGAGGACCGAGGACTGAGGATTGAGGATTGAGAATTGAGGATGGAGGATTGAGGATTGAGGATTGAGGATTGGGTATTGAGGATTAAAGAATGAGGATTGACAATTGAGGATTGAGGATTGAGGATTGAAGATTGAGTATTGAGGATTGTAGATTGACGATTGAGGGTTGAGGATTGAAGATTGAGTATTGAGGATTGAAGATTGAGTATTCAGGATTGAAGATTGAGGATTGAGGAACGAGGATTGAGGACTGAGGATTGAGGATTGAGGATTGAAGTTTGAGGATTGGGGATTGAGGATTGAGGATTGAGAATTGAGAATCGAAGATTGAGTATTGAGGATTGAAGATTGAGGTTTGAGGATTGAGGATTGATGATGGAGGATGAGGGCTGAGGGTTGACGATTAAGGTTTGAGTATTGAATACTGAGAATTCAGGATATTCTATTGAGGATTGAGGATTGAGGATTGAAGATTGAGTATTGAGGATTGAATGTTGATGATTGAGGATTGAGGATTGTAGATTGACGATTGAGGGTTGAGGATTGAAGATTGGGTATTGAGGATTGAAGATTGAGGATTGAGGATTGAGGATCGAGAATTGAGAATTGAGTATGAGTACTGAGTGTTGAAGATTGAGGTTTGAGGAATGAGGATTGAGGATTGAGGATTGAGGACTGAGGATTGAGGATTGAAGATTCAAAATTGATGATTGAATATTGAGGACTGAGGATTGAGGGTTGTGGATTGAGAACGAGGACTGATGGTTGAATATTAATGTTTGAGGACTGAGGATAGAGGATTGAGGATTGAGGATTGAGAATTGAGGATTGAGGATAGAGGATTGAAGATTGAGTATTGGGTATTGAGGATTGAAGGATAAGGATTGAGGATTGAGGTTTGAGGATTGGGGATTGCAGATTGAGTATTGAGGATTGAAGATTGATAGTTGAGGATTGAGGATTGAAGTTTGAGAATTGAGGATTGAGGATTGAGGATTGAGAATTGAAGATTGAGTATTGAGGATTGAAGATTGAGGATTGAGGATCGAGTACTGAGGATTTAGGAATGAGGATTGAAGATTGAGGATTGGGGATTGAGGATTGACGATTGAGGATTGAGTACTGAGGATTGAGGATTGAGGATTGAGGATTGAAGGTTGAGAATTGAAGATTGAGTATTGAGGACGAAGATTGACGATTGAAGATTGAAGTTTGAGGATTGAGGATTGAGGATTGAGGATTGAGCATTGAAGATTGAGTACTGGGGATTGAGGATTGACGATTGAAAATTGATGATTGAATATTGAGGACTGAGGATTGAGGGTTGTGGATTGAGGACGAGGACGAGGCTTGAATATTGATGTTTGAGGTCTGAGGATTGAGGATTGAGCATTGAGAATTGAGGATTGAGGGTTGAGGATTGAAGATTGAGGATTGGGTATTGAGGATTGAAGAATGAGGATCGAGGATTGAGGTTTGAGGATTGAGGATAGCAGATTGAGTATTGAGGATTGAAGATTGAGGATTGAGGATTGAGGATTGAGGATTGAGGATGGAGGATTAGGGCTGAGGGTTGAGGATTGAGGTTTGAGGACTGAGGACTGAGGATTGAGTATTGAGAATTGAGGGTTGAGGATTGAGGATTGAAGATTGAGGATTGGGTACTGAGGATTGAAGAATGAGGACTGAGGATTGAGGATTGAGGACTGAGGATTGAAGATTGAGTATTGAGGATTAAAGATTGAGGATTGAGGATTGAGGAATGAGGATTGAGCATTCAAGATTGAGTATTGAGTATTGAAGACTGAAGATTGAGTATTGAAGATTGAGGATCTATGACTGAGGATTGAGGATTGAGGATTGAGGATTGAGAATTGAGGATTGAAGGTTGAGTACTGAGGATTGAATATTGAGGATTGAGGATTGAGGATTGAGGATTGAGTATGAGGGCTGAGGGTTTAGGATTGAGGTTTGAGTATAGAATCCTGAGAATTCAGGATATTGTATTGAGCATTGATAATTGAGGGTTGATGGTTGAGTATTGAGGATTGAGGATTGAGGATTGAGGATTGAGTATTGAAGATTGAGGATTGATGATTGAGGATTGAGGATTGAGGATTGAGGATTGAGGATTGAGGATTGAAGATTGAGTATTGAGGATTGAGGATTGAGGATTGAGGACTGAGGATTGAGGATTGGGTATTGAGGATTGACGCTTGAGGTTTGAGGGTAGAGGATGTAGGATTGAAGAGAGAGGCCTGAGTGTTGAGGATTGAGTGTTGAGAATTGATGCTTGAGGTTTGAGATTTGATTATTGCATATTCTGAATTGAGTATTGAACCATGAGAATTCAGGATGTTCTATTGAGTATTGAGAATTGAGGGTTGATGGTTGAGTATTGAGGATTGATGGTTGAGGGTTGAGTGTTGAATATTGAGCATTGAGGATTGAGGATTGAGGTTTCATGATTGAGGATTGAGGATTGATTATTGATGATTGAAGATTGAGGATTGAGGATTGAGAGTTGAGGATTGAGGATTGAGGATTGAGGATTGAGGATTGAGGATTGAAGACTGAAGACTGAGTATTGAAGATTGAGGATTTATGACTGAGGATTGAGGATTGAGGATTCAGGATTGACGATTGAGGAATGAAGATTGAGTACTGAGGATTGTATATTGAGGATTGAGGATTGAGGATTGAGGATTGAGAATGAGGGCTGAGTGTTGAGGATTGAGGGTTGAGTATAGAATCCTGAGAATTCAGGATATTGTGTTGAGCATTGAGAATTGAGGATTGATGGTTGAGTATTGAGGATTGAGGATTGATGGTTGAGGATTGAGTATTGACGATTGAGGATTGATGATTGAGGATTGAGTATTGAGGATTGAGGATTGAGGATTGAGGATTGAGAATTGACGATTGAGGATTGAGGATTGAGGATTGAGGATTGAGGATTGAGGATTGAGGATTGAGGATTGAGGATTGAGGATTGAAGATTGAAGACTGAGTATTGAAGATTGAGGATTTATGACTGAGGATTGAGGATTGAGGATTGAGGATTGAGGATTGAGGAATGAAGATTGAGTACTGAGGATTGAATATTGAGGATTGAGGATTGAGGATTGAGGATCGATGATTGAGGACTGAGGATTGAGGATCGACGATTGAGCATTGAGGATTGAAGATTGAGAACTGGGGATTGAGGATTGAAGATTGAGGATTAAGGATTGAGGATAGAGAATTGAGAATTGAGTATGAAGACTGGGGGTTGAGGATTGAGGTTTGACGGATGAGGATAGAGGGTTGAGGATTAAGGATTGAGGATTGAGGATTGAGGATTGAGGATTGAGTAATGAAAATTGAGTATTGATGCCTGAGGATTGAGGATTGAAGATTGGGGATTGATGATTGAGGATTGAGAATTGACGATTGAGGATTGAGGATTGAAGATTGAGGATTGGGTATTGAGGATTGAAGAATGAGGATTGAGGATTGAGGATTGAAGATTGTGGATTGAGGATCGAGTACTGAGGATTGAGGAATGAGGATTGAAGATTGAGGATTGGGGATTGAGGATTGACGATTGAGGATTGAGTACTGAGGATTGAGGATTGAGGATTGAGGATTGAAGGTTGAGAATTGAAGATTGAGTATTGAGGACGAAGATTGCCGATTGAAGATTGAAGTTTGAGGATTGAGGATTGAGGATTGAGGATTGAGCATTGAAGATTGAGTACTGGGTATTGAGGATTGACGATTGAAAATTGATGATTGAATATTGAGGACTGAGGATTGAGGGTTGTGGATTGAGGACGAGGACTGAGGCTTGAATATTGATGTTTGAGGTCTGAGGATTGAGGATTGAGCATTGAGAATTGAGGATTGAGGATTGAGGATTGAGGATAGAGCATTGAAGACTGAGGATTGGGGATTGAGGATTGACGATTGAGGATTGAGTATTGAGGATTGAAGATTGAGTATTGATGATTGAAGATTGAGTATTGAGGATTGAGGATAGAGGATTGAGGATTGAGGATTGAAGATTGAGTATTGGGGATTGAAGATTGAGGATTGAGGAATGAGGATTGAGGATGGAGAATGAAGACTGACGGTTCAGGATTGAGGTTTGAGAATTGAGGATCGATGATTGAGGACTGAGGATTGAGGATTGACGATTGAGCATTGAGGATTGAAGATTGAGGACTGGGGATTGAGGATTGAAGGTTGAGGATTAAGGATTGAAGATTGGGGATTGAGGATCTAGGATGGGAGATTGAATACTGAGATTGAAGATTGAGGATTGAGGATTGAGGATAGAGAATTGAGAATTGAGTATGAAGACTGGGGGTTGAGGATTGAGGTTTGACGGATGAGGATAGAGGGTTGAGGATTAAGGATTGAGGATTGAGGATTGAGGATTGAGGATTGAGTAATGAAAATTGAGTATTGATGCCTGAGGATTGAGGATTGAAGATTGAGGATTGATGATTGAGGATTGAGAATTGAGAATTGAGGATGAGGACTGAGGATTGAGGATGGAGGATTAGGGCTGAGGGTTGAGGACTGATGTTTGAGGACTGAGGACGGAGGATAGAGGATTGAGAATTGACGATTGAGGATTGAGGATTGAAGATTGAGGATTGGGTATTGAGGATTGAAGAATGAGGATTGAGGATTGAGGATTGAGGGTTGAGGATTGAGGATTGAAGATTGAGGATTGGGTACTGAGGATTGAAGAATGAGGACTGAGGATTGAGGATTGAGGACTGAGGATTGAAGATTGAGTATTGAGGATTAAAGATTGAGGATTGAGGATTGAGGAATGAGGATTGAGCATTGAAGATTGAGTATTGAGTATTGAAGACTGAAGATTGAGTATTGAAGATTGAGGATCTATGACTGAGGATTGAGGATTGAGGATTGAGGATTGAGAATTGAGGATTGAAGGTTGAGTACTGAGGATTGAATATTGAGGATTCAGGATTGAGGATTGAGAATTGAGTATGAGGGCTGAGGGTTTAGGATTGAGGTTTGAGTATAGAATCCTGAGAATTCAGGATATTGTATTGAGCATTGATAATTGAGGGTTGATGGTTGAGTATTGAGGATTGAGGATTGAGGATTGAGGATTGAGTATTGAAGATTGAGGATTGATGATTGAGGATTGAGGATTGAGGATTGAGGGTTGAGGATTGAAGATTGAGGATTGGGTATTGAGGATTGAAGAATGAGGATCGAGGATTGAGGTTTGAGGATTGAGGATAGCAGATTGAGTATTGAGGATTGAAGATTGAGGATTGAGGATTGAGGATTGAGGATTGAGGATTGAGGATAGAGCATTGAAGACTGAGGATTGGGGATTGAGGATTGACGATTGAGGATTGAGTATTGAGGATTGAAGATTGAGTATTGATGATTGAATATTGAGTATTGAGGATTGAGGATAGAGGATTGAGGATTGAGGATTGAAGATTGAGTATTGGGGATTGAAGATTGAGGATTGAGGAATGAGGATTGAGGATGGAGAATGAAGACTGACGGTTCAGGATTGAGGTTTGAGGATTGAGGATCGATGATCGAGGACTGAGGATTGAGGATTGACGATTGAGCATTGAGGATTGAAGATTGAGGACTGGGGATTGAGGATTGAAGGTTGAGGATTAAGGATTGAAGATTGGGGATTGAGGATCTAGGATGGGAGATTGAATACTGAGATTGAAGATTGAGGATTGAGGATTGAGGATAGAGAATTGAGAATTGAGTATGAAGACTGGGGGTTGAGGATTGAGGTTTGACGGATGAGGATAGAGGGTTGAGGATTAAGGATTGAGGATTGAGGATTGAGGATTGAGGATTGAGTAATGAAAATTGAGTATTGATGCCTGAGGATTGAGGATTGAAGATTGAGGATTGATGATTGAGGATTGAGAATTGAGAATTGAGGATGAGGACTGAGGATTGAGGATGGAGGATTAGGGCTGAGGGTTGAGGACTGATGTTTGAGGACTGAGGACTGAGGATAGAGGATTGAGAATTGGCGATTGAGGATTGAGGATTGAAGATTGAGGATTGGGTATTGAGGATTGAAGAATGAGGATTGAGGATTGAGGATTGAGGGTTGAGGATTGAGGATTGAAGATTGAGGATTGGGTACTGAGGATTGTAGAATGAGGACTGAGGATTGAGGATTGAGGACTGAGGATTGAAGATTGAGTATTGAGGATTAAAGATTGAGGATTGAGGATTGAGGAATGAGGATTGAGCATTGAAGATTGAGTATTGAGTATTGAAGACTGAAGATTGAGTATTGAAGATTGAGGATCTATGACTGAGGATTGAGGATTGAGGATTGAGGATTGAGAATTGAGGATTGAAAGTTGAGTACTGAGGATTGAATATTGAGGATTGAGGATTGAGGATTGAGGATTGAGTATGAGGGCTGAGGGTTTAGGATTGAGGTTTGAGTATAGAATCCTGAGAATTCAGGATATTGTATTGAGCATTGATAATTGAGGGTTGATGGTTGAGTATTGAGGATTGAGGATTGAGGATTGAGGATTGAGTATTGAAGATTGAGGATTGATGATTGAGGATTGAGGATTGAGGATTGAGGATTGAGGATTGAGGATTGAAGATTGACTATTGAGGATTGAGGATTGAGGATTGAGGACTGAGGATTGAGGATTGGGTATTGAGGATTGACGCTTGAGGTTTGAGGGTAGAGGATGTAGGATTGAAGAGAGAGGCCCGAGTGTTGAGGATTGAGTGTTGAGAATTGATGCTTGAGGTTTGAGATTTGATTATTGCATATTCTGAATTGAATATTGAACCATGAGAATTCAGGATGTTCTATTGAGTATTGAGAATTGAGGGTTGATGGTTGAGTATTGAGGATTGATGGTTGAGGGTTGAGTGTTGAATATTGAGCATTGAGGATTGAGGATTGAGGTTTCATGATTGAGGATTGAGGATTGATTATTGATGATTGAAGATTGAGGATTGAGGATTGAGAGTTGAGGATTGAGGATTGAGGATTGAGGATTGAGGATTGAGGATTGAAGATTGAAGACTGAGTATTGAAGATTGAGGATTTATGACTGAGGATTGAGGATTGAGGATTCAGGATTGACGATTGAGGAATGAAGATTGAGTACTGAGGATTGTATATTGAGGATTGAGGATTGAGGATTGAGGATTGAGAATGAGGGCTGAGGGTTGAGGATTGAGGGTTGAGTATAGAATCCTGAGAATTCAGGATATTGTGTTGAGCATTGAGAATTGAGGATTGATGGTTGAGTATTGAGGATTGAGGATTGATGGTTGAGGATTGAGTATTGACGATTGAGGATTGATGATTGAGGATTGAGTATTGAGGATTGAGGATTGAGGATTGAGGATTGAGAATTGACGATTGAGGATTGAGGATTGAGGATTGAGGATTGAGGATTGAGGATTGAGGATTGAGGATTGAGGATTGAGGATTGAAGATTGAAGACTGAGTATTGAAGATTGAGGATTTATGACTGAGGATTGAGGATTGAGGATTGAGGATTGAGGATTGAGGAATGAAGATTGAGTACTGAGGATTGAATATTGAGGATTGAGGATTGAGGATTCAGGATTGAGAATGAGGGCTGAGGGTTGAGGATTGAGGGTTGAGTATAGAATCCTGAGAATTCAGGATATTGTATTGAGCATTGAGAGTTGAGGATTGATGGTTGAGTATTGAGGATTGAGGATTGATGATTGAGGATTGAGTATTGACGATTGAGGATTGATGATTGAGGATTGAGGATTGAGGATTGAGGATTGAGGATTGAGGAATGAGGATTGAAGATTGTGTATTGAGGATTGAGGATTGAGGATTGAGGATTGAGGATTGAGGATTGGGTATTGAGGATTGACGGTTGAGGTTTGAGTGTTGAGGATGTAGGATTGAAGAGAGAGGCCTTAGTGTTGAGGATTGAGTGTTGAGAATTGATGCTTAAAGTTTGAGATTTGATTATTGAATATTCTGAATTGAGTATTGAACCATGGGAATTCAGGATGTTCTATTGAGTATTCAGAATTGAGGATTGATGGTTGAGTATTGAGGATTGATGGTTGAGCGTTGAGTGTTGGATATTGAGCATTGAGGATTGAGGATTGAAGTTTGATGATTGAGGATTGAAGATTGATTATTGATGATTGAAGAGTGAGGATTAAGGATTGATGATTGGGAATTGAGGATCTAGGATTGGAGATTGATTATTGTGGATTGAAGATTGAGGGTTGAGGAATGAGGATTGAGGATGGAGAATGAAGACTTACGGTTGAGGATTGAGGTTTGAGGATTGAGGATCGATGATTGAGGACTGAGGATTGAGGATCGACGATTGAGCATTGAGGATTGAAGATTGAGAACTGGGGATTGAGGATTGAAGATTGAGGATTAAGGATTGACGATAGAGAATTGAGAATTGAGTATGAAGACTGGGGGTTGAGGATTGAGGTTTGACGGATGAGGATAGAGGGTTGAGGATTAAGGATTGAGGATTGAGGATTGAGGATTGAGGATTGAGTAATGAAAATTGAGTATTGATGCCTGAGGATTGAGGATTGAAGATTGAGGATTGATGATTGAGGATTGAGAATTGAGAATTGAGGATGAGGACTGAGGATTGAGGATGGAGGGTTAGGGCTGAGGGTTGAGGACTGATGTTTGAGGACTGAGGACTGAGGATAGAGGATTGAGAATTGACGATTGAGGATTGAGGATTGAAGATTGAGGATTGGGTATTGATGATTGAAGAATGAGGATTGAGGATTGAGGATTGAGGATTGAGGATTGAGGATTGAGGATTGAGGATTGAGGATTGAGGATTGAGGATTGAGGATTGAGGATTGAGGATTGAGGGTTGAAGATTGAAAATTGATGATTGAATATTGAGGACTGAGGATTGAGGTTTGTGGATTGAGGACGAGGACTGAGGGTTGAATATAAATGTTTGAGGTCTGAGGATTGAGGATTGAGGATTGAGAATTGAGGATTGAGGATTGAGGATTGGAGATTGAGTATTGAGGATTGAAGATTGAAGATTGAGTATTGAGGATTGAGGATTGAGGATTGAGGACTGAGGATTGAGGATTGAGGATTGAGAATTGAGGGTTGAGGATAGAGGATTGAAGATTGAGGATCGGGTATTGAGGATTGAAGGATGAGGATTGAGGATTGAGGTTTGAGGATTGGGGATTGCAGATTGAGTATTGAGGATTGAAGATTGATAGTTGAGGATTGAGGATTGAAGTTTGAGAATTGAGGATTGAGGATTGAGGATTGAGAATTGAAGATTGAGTATTGAGGATTGAAGATTGTGGATTGAGGATCGAGTACTGAGGATTGAGGAATGAGGATTGAAGATTGAGGATTGGGGATTGAGGATTGACGATTGAGGATTGAGTACTGAGGATTGAGGATTGAGGATTGAGGATTGAAGGTTGAGAATTGAAGATTGAGTATTGAGGACGAAGATTGCCGATTGAAGATTGAAGTTTGAGGATTGAGGATTGAGGATTGAGGATTGAGCATTGAAGATTGAGTACTGGGTATTGAGGATTGACGATTGAAAATTGATGATTGAATATTGAGGACTGAGGATTGAGGGTTGTGAATTGAGGACGAGGACTGAGGCTTGAATATTGATGTTTGAGGTCTGAGGATTGAGGATTGAGCATTGAGAATTGAGGATTGAGGATTGAGGATTGAGGATAGAGCATTGAAGACTGAGGATTGGGGATTGAGGATTGACGATTGAGGATTGAGTATTGAGGATTGAAGATTGAGTATTGATGATTGAAGATTGAGTATTGAGGATTGAGGATAGAGGATTGAGGATTGAGGATTGAAGATTGAGTATTGGGGATTGAAGATTGAGGATTGAGGAATGAGGATTGAGGATGGAGAATGAAGACTGACGGTTCAGGATTGAGGTTTGAGAATTGAGGATCGATGATTGAGGACTGAGGATTGAGGATTGACGATTGAGCATTGAGGATTGAAGATTGAGGACTGGGGATTGAGGATTGAAGGTTGAGGATTAAGGATTGAAGATTGGGGATTGAGGATCTAGGATGGGAGATTGAATACTGAGATTGAAGATTGAGGATTGAGGATTGAGGATAGAGAATTGAGAATTGAGTATGAAGACTGGGGGTTGAGGATTGAGGTTTGACGGATGAGGATAGAGGGTTGAGGATTAAGGATTGAGGATTGAGGATTGAGGATTGAGGATTGAGTAATGAAAATTGAGTATTGATGCCTGAGGATTGAGGATTGAAGATTGAGGATTGATGATTGAGGATTGAGAATTGAGAATTGAGGATGAGGACTGAGGATTGAGGATGGAGGATTAGGGCTGAGGGTTGAGGACTGATGTTTGAGGACTGAGGACTGAGGATAGAGGATTGAGAATTGACGATTGAGGATTGAGGATTGAAGATTGAGGATTGGGTATTGAGGATTGAAGAATGAGGATTGAGGATTGAGGATTGAGGGTTGAGGATTGAGGATTGAAGATTGAGGATTGGGTACTGAGGATTGAAGAATGAGGACTGAGGATTGAGGATTGAGGACTGAGGATTGAAGATTGAGTATTGAGGATTAAAGATTGAGGATTGAGGATTGAGGAATGAGGATTGAGCATTGAAGATTGAGTATTGAGTATTGAAGACTGAAGATTGAGTATTGAAGATTGAGGATCTATGACTGAGGATTGAGGATTGAGGATTGAGGATTGAGAATTGAGGATTGAAGGTTGAGTACTGAGGATTGAATATTGAGGATTCAGGATTGAGGATTGAGGATTGAGTATGTGGGCTGAGGGTTTAGGATTGAGGTTTGAGTATAGAATCCTGAGAATTCAGGATATTGTATTGAGCATTGATAATTGAGGGTTGATGGTTGAGTATTGAGGATTGAGGATTGAGGATTGAGGATTGAGTATTGAAGATTGAGGATTGATGATTGAGGATTGAGGATTGAGGATTGAGGGTTGAGGATTGAAGATTGAGGATTGGGTATTGAGGATTGAAGAATGAGGATCGAGGATTGAGGTTTGAGGATTGAGGATAGCAGATTGAGTATTGAGGATTGAAGATTGAGGATTGAGGATTGAGGATTGAGGATTGAGGATTGAGGATAGAGCATTGAAGACTGAGGATTGGGGATTGAGGATTGACGATTGAGGATTGAGTATTGAGGATTGAAGATTGAGTATTGATGATTGAATATTGAGTATTGAGGATTGAGGATAGAGGATTGAGGATTGAGGATTGAAGATTGAGTATTGGGGATTGAAGATTGAGGATTGAGGAATGAGGATTGAGGATGGAGAATGAAGACTGACGGTTCAGGATTGAGGTTTGAGGATTGAGGATCGATGATCGAGGACTGAGGATTGAGGATTGACGATTGAGCATTGAGGATTGAAGATTGAGGACTGGGGATTGAGGATTGAAGGTTGAGGATTAAGGATTGAAGATTGGGGATTGAGGATCTAGGATGGGAGATTGAATACTGAGATTGAAGATTGAGGATTGAGGATTGAGGATAGAGAATTGAGAATTGAGTATGAAGACTGGGGGTTGAGGATTGAGGTTTGACGGATGAGGATAGAGGGTTGAGGATTAAGGATTGAGGATTGAGGATTGAGGATTGAGGATTGAGTAATGAAAATTGAGTATTGATGCCTGAGGATTGAGGATTGAAGATTGAGGATTGATGATTGAGGATTGAGAATTGAGAATTGAGGATGAGGACTGAGGATTGAGGATGGAGGATTAGGGCTGAGGGTTGAGGACTGATGTTTGAGGACTGAGGACTGAGGATAGAGGATTGAGAATTGGCGATTGAGGATTGAGGATTGAAGATTGAGGATTGGGTATTGAGGATTGAAGAATGAGGATTGAGGATTGAGGATTGAGGGTTGAGGATTGAGGATTGAAGATTGAGGATTGGGTACTGAGGATTGTAGAATGAGGACTGAGGATTGAGGATTGAGGACTGAGGATTGAAGATTGAGTATTGAGGATTAAAGATTGAGGATTGAGGATTGAGGAATGAGGATTGAGCATTGAAGATTGAGTATTGAGTATTGAAGACTGAAGATTGAGTATTGAAGATTGAGGATCTATGACTGAGGATTGAGGATTGAGGATTGAGGATTGAGAATTGAGGATTGAAAGTTGAGTACTGAGGATTGAATATTGAGGATTGAGGATTGAGGATTGAGGATTGAGTATGAGGGCTGAGGGTTTAGGATTGAGGTTTGAGTATAGAATCCTGAGAATTCAGGATATTGTATTGAGCATTGATAATTGAGGGTTGATGGTTGAGTATTGAGGATTGAGGATTGAGGATTGAGGATTGAGTATTGAAGATTGAGGATTGATGATTGAGGATTGAGGATTGAGGATTGAGGATTGAGGATTGAGGATTGAGGATTGAAGATTGAGTATTGAGGATTGAGGATTGAGGATTGAGGACTGAGGATTGAGGATTGGGTATTGAGGATTGACGCTTGAGGTTTGAGGGTAGAGGATGTAGGGTTGAAGAGAGAGGCCCGAGTGTTGAGGATTGAGTGTTGAGAATTGATGCTTGAGGTTTGAGATTTGATTATTGCATATTCTGAATTGAGTATTGAACCATGAGAATTCAGGATGTTCTATTGAGTATTGAGAATTGAGGGTTGATGGTTGAGTATTGAGGATTGATGGTTGAGGGTTGAGTGTTGAATATTGAGCATTGAGGATTGAGGATTGAGGTTTCATGATTGAGGATTGAGGATTGATCATTGATGATTGAAGATTGAGGATTGAGGATTGAGAGTTGAGGATTGAGGATTGAGGATTGAGGATTGAGGATTGAGGATTGAAGATTGAAGACTGAGTATTGAAGATTGAGGATTTATGACTGAGGATTGAGGATTGAGGATTCAGGATTGACGATTGAGGAATGAAGATTGAGTACTGAGGATTGTATATTGAGGATTGAGGATTGAGGATTGAGGATTGAGAATGAGGGCTGAGGGTTGAGGATTGAGGGTTGAGTATAGAATCCTGAGAATTCAGGATATTGTGTTGAGCATTGAGAATTGAGGATTGATGGTTGAGTATTGAGGATTGAGGATTGATGGTTGAGGATTGAGTATTGACGATTGAGGATTGATGATTGAGGATTGAGTATTGAGGATTGAGGATTGAGGATTGAGGATTGAGAATTGACGATTGAGGATTGAGGATTGAGGATTGAGGATTGAGGATTGAGGATTGAGGATTGAGGATTGAGGATTGAGGATTGAAGATTGAAGACTGAGTATTGAAGATTGAGGATTTATGACTGAGGATCGATGATTGAGGACTGAGGATTGAGAATTGACGATTGAGGATTGAGGATTGAAGATTGAGGATTGGGTATTGAGGATTGAAGAATGAGGATTGAGGATTGAGGATTGAGGATTGAGGGTTGAGGATTGAGGATTGAGGATTGAGGATTGAGGATTGAGGATTGAGGATTGAGGATTGAGGATTGAGGGTTGAAGATTGAAAATTGATGATTGAATATTGAGGACTGAGGATTGAGGTTTGTGGATTGAGGACGAGGACTGAGGGTTGAATATAAATGTTTGAGGTCTGAGGATTGAGGATTGAGGATTGAGAATTGAGGATTGAGGATTGAGGATTGGAGATTTAGTATTGAGGATTGAAGATTGAAGATTGAGTATTGAGGATTGAGGATTGAGGATTGAGGATTGAGGATTGAGGATTGAGGATTGAGAATTGAGGGTTGAGGATAGAGGATTGAAGATTGAGGATCGGGTATTGAGGATTGAAGGATGAGGATTGAGGATTGAGGTTTGAGGATTGGGGATTGCAGATTGAGTATTGAGGATTGAAGATTGATAGTTGAGGATTGAGGATTGAAGTTTGAGAATTGAGGATTGAGGATTGAGGATTGAGAATTGAAGATTGAGTATTGAGGATTGAAGATTGTGGATTGAGGATCGAGTACTGAGGATTGAGGGATGAGGATTGAAGATTGAGGATTGGGGATTGAGGATTGACGATTGAGGATTGAGTACTGAGGATTGAGGATTGAGGATTGAGGATTGAAGGTTGAGAATTGAAGATTGAGTATTGAGGACGAAGATTGCCGATTGAAGATTGAAGTTTGAGGATTGAGGATTGAGGATTGAGGATTGAGCATTGAAGATTGAGTACTGGGTATTGAGGATTGACGATTGAAAATTGATGATTGAATATTGAGGACTGAGGATTGAGGGTTGTGGATTGAGGACGAGGACTGAGGCTTGAATATTGATGTTTGAGGTCTGAGGATTGAGGATTGAGCATTGAGAATTGAGGATTGAGGATTGAGGATTGAGGATAGAGCATTGAAGACTGAGGATTGGGGATTGAGGATTGACGATTGAGGATTGAGTATTGAGGATTGAAGATTGAGTATTGATGATTGAAGATTGAGTATTGAGGATTGAGGATAGAGGATTGAGGATTGAGGATTGAAGATTGAGTATTGGGGATTGAAGATTGAGGATTGAGGATTGGGTATTGAGGATTGACGGTTGAGGTTTGAGTGTTGAGGATGTAGGATTGAAGAGAGAGGCCTTAGTGTTGAGGATTGAGTGTTGAGAATTGATGCTTGAGGTTTGAGATTTGATTATTGAATATTCTGAATTGAGTATTGAACCATGGGAATTCAGGATGTTCTATTGAGTATTCAGAATTGAGGATTGATGGTTGAGTATTGAGGATTGATTGTTGAGCGTTGAGTGTTGGATATTGAGCATTGAGGATTGAGGATTGAAGTTTGATGATTGAGGATTGAAGATTGATTATTGATGATTGAAGAGTGAGGATTAAGGATTGATGATTGGGAATTGAGGATCTAGGATTGGAGATTGATTATTGTGGATTGAAGATTGAGGGTTGAGGAATGAGGATTGAGGATGGAGAATGAAGACTTACGGTTGAGGATTGAGCTTTGAGGATTGAGGATCGATGATTGAGGACTGAGGATTGAGGATCGACGATTGAGCATTGAGGATTGAAGATTGAGGACTGGGGATTGAGGATTGAAGATTGAGGATTAAGGATTGAGGATAGAGAATTGAGAATTGAGTATGAAGACTGGGGGTTGAGGATTGAGGTTTGACGGATGAGGATAGAGGGTTGAGGATTAAGGATTGAGGATTGAGGATTGAGGATTGAGGATTGAGTAATGAAAATTGAGTATTGATGCCTGAGGATTGAGGATTGAAGATTGAGGATTGATGATTGAGGATTGAGAATTGAGAATTGAGGATGAGGACTGAGGATTGAGGATGGAGGGTTAGGGCTGAGGGTTGAGGACTGATGTTTGAGGACTGAGGACTGAGGATAGAGGATTGAGAATTGACGATTGAGGATTGAGGATTGAAGATTGAGGATTGGGTATTGATGATTGAAGAATGAGGATTGAGGATTGAGGATTGAGGATTGAGGATTGAGGATTGAGGATTGAGGATTGAGGATTGAGGATTGAGGATTGAGGATTGAGGATTGAGGATTGAGGGTTGAAGATTGAAAATTGATGATTGAATATTGAGGACTGAGGATTGAGGTTTGTGGATTGAGGACGAGGACTGAGGGTTGAATATAAATGTTTGAGGTCTGAGGATTGAGGATTGAGGATTGAGAATTGAGGATTGAGGATTGAGGATTGGAGATTGAGTATTGAGGATTGAAGATTGAAGATTGAGTATTGAGGATTGAGGATTGAGGAATGCGGATTGAAGATTGAGGATTGGGGATTGAGGATTGACGATTGAGGATTGAGTACTGAGGATTGAGGATTGAGGATTGAGGATTGGGGATTGAGTATTGAAGATTGAGGATTGATGATTGAGGATTGAGGATTGAGGATTGAGGGTTGAGGATTGAAGATTGAGGATTGGGTATTGAGGATTGAAGAATGAGGATCGAGGATTGAGGTTTGAGGATTGAGGATAGCAGATTGAGTATTGAGGATTGAAGATTGAGGATTGAGGATTGAGGATTGAGGATTGAGGATTGAGGATAGAGCATTGAAGACTGAGGATTGGGGATTGAGGATTGACGATTGAGGATTGAGTATTGAGGATTGAAGATTGAGTATTGATGATTGAATATTGAGTATTGAGGATTGAGGATAGAGGATTGAGGATTGAGGATTGAAGATTGAGTATTGGGGATTGAAGATTGAGGATTGAGGAATGAGGATTGAGGATGGAGAATGAAGACTGACGGTTCAGGATTGAGGTTTGAGGATTGAGGATCGATGATCGAGGACTGAGGATTGAGGATTGACGATTGAGCATTGAGGATTGAAGATTGAGGACTGGGGATTGAGGATTGAAGGTTGAGGATTAAGGATTGAAGATTGGGGATTGAGGATCTAGGATGGGAGATTGAATACTGAGATTGAAGATTGAGGATTGAGGATTGAGGATAGAGAATTGAGAATTGAGTATGAAGACTGGGGGTTGAGGATTGAGGTTTGACGGATGAGGATAGAGGGTTGAGGATTAAGGATTGAGGATTGAGGATTGAGGATTGAGGATTGAGTAATGAAAATTGAGTATTGATGCCTGAGGATTGAGGATTGAAGATTGAGGATTGATGATTGAGGATTGAGAATTGAGAATTGAGGATGAGGACTGAGGATTGAGGATGGAGGATTAGGGCTGAGGGTTGAGGACTGATGTTTGAGGACTGAGGACTGAGGATAGAGGATTGAGAATTGGCGATTGAGGATTGAGGATTGAAGATTGAGGATTGGGTATTGAGGATTGAAGAATGAGGATTGAGGATTGAGGATTGAGGGTTGAGGATTGAGGATTGAAGATTGAGGATTGGGTACTGAGGATTGTAGAATGAGGACTGAGGATTGAGGATTGAGGACTGAGGATTGAAGATTGAGTATTGAGGATTAAAGATTGAGGATTGAGGATTGAGGAATGAGGATTGAGCATTGAAGATTGAGTATTGAGTATTGAAGACTGAAGATTGAGTATTGAAGATTGAGGATCTATGACTGAGGATTGAGGATTGAGGATTGAGGATTGAGAATTGAGGATTGAAAGTTGAGTACTGAGGATTGAATATTGAGGATTGAGGATTGAGGATTGAGGATTGAGTATGAGGGCTGAGGGTTTAGGATTGAGGTTTGAGTATAGAATCCTGAGAATTCAGGATATTGTATTGAGCATTGATAATTGAGGGTTGATGGTTGAGTATTGAGGATTGAGGATTGAGGATTGAGGATTGAGTATTGAAGATTGAGGATTGATGATTGAGGATTGAGGATTGAGGATTGAGGATTGAGGATTGAGGATTGAAGATTGACTATTGAGGATTGAGGATTGAGGATTGAGGACTGAGGATTGAGGATTGGGTATTGAGGATTGACGCCTGAGGTTTGAGGGTAGAGGATGTAGGATTGAAGAGAGAGGCCCGAGTGTTGAGGATTGAGTGTTGAGAATTGATGCTTGAGGTTTGAGATTTGATTATTGCATATTCTGAATTGAATATTGAACCATGAGAATTCAGGATGTTCTATTGAGTATTGAGAATTGAGGGTTGATGGTTGAGTATTGAGGATTGATGGTTGAGGGTTGAGTGTTGAATATTGAGCATTGAGGATTGAGGATTGAGGTTTCATGATTGAGGATTGAGGATTGATTATTGATGATTGAAGATTGAGGATTGAGGATTGAGAGTTGAGGATTGAGGATTGAGGATTGAGGATTGAGGATTGAGGATTGAAGATTGAAGACTGAGTATTGAAGATTGAGGATTTATGACTGAGGATTGAGGATTGAGGATTCAGGATTGACGATTGAGGAATGAAGATTGAGTACTGAGGATTGTATATTGAGGATTGAGGATTGAGGATTGAGGATTGAGAATGAGGGCTGAGGGTTGAGGATTGAGGGTTGAGTATAGAATCCTGAGAATTCAGGATATTGTGTTGAGCATTGAGAATTGAGGATTGATGGTTGAGTATTGAGGATTGAGGATTGATGGTTGAGGATTGAGTATTGACGATTGAGGATTGATGATTGAGGATTGAGTATTGAGGATTGAGGATTGAGGATTGAGGATTGAGAATTGACGATTGAGGATTGAGGATTGAGGATTGAGGATTGAGGATTGAGGATTGAGGATTGAGGATTGAGGATTGAGGATTGAAGATTGAAGACTGAGTATTGAAGATTGAGGATTTATGACTGAGGATTGAGGATTGAGGATTGAGGATTGAGGATTGAGGAATGAAGATTGAGTACTGAGGATTGAATATTGAGGATTGAGGATTGAGGATTCAGGATTGAGAATGAGGGCTGAGGGTTGAGGATTGAGGGTTGAGTATAGAATCCTGAGAATTCAGGATATTGTATTGAGCATTGAGAATTGAGGATTGATGGTTGAGTATTGAGGATTGAGGATTGATGATTGAGGATTGAGTATTGACGATTGAGGATTGATGATTGAGGATTGAGGATTGAGGATTGAGGATTGAGGATTGAGGAATGAGGATTGAAGATTGTGTATTGAGGATTGAGGATTGAGGATTGAGGATTGAGGATTGAGGATTGGGTATTGAGGATTGACGGTTGAGGTTTGAGTGTTGAGGATGTAGGATTGAAGAGAGAGGCCTTAGTGTTGAGGATTGAGTGTTGAGAATTGATGCTTAAAGTTTGAGATTTGATTATTGAATATTCTGAATTGAGTATTGAACCATGGGAATTCAGGATGTTCTATTGAGTATTCAGAATTGAGGATTGATGGTTGAGTATTGAGGATTGATGGTTGAGCGTTGAGTGTTGGATATTGAGCATTGAGGATTGAGGATTGAAGTTTGATGATTGAGGATTGAAGATTGATTATTGATGATTGAAGAGTGAGGATTAAGGATTGATGATTGGGAATTGAGGATCTAGGATTGGAGATTGATTATTGTGGATTGAAGATTGAGGGTTGAGGAATGAGGATTGAGGATGGAGAATGAAGACTTACGGTTGAGGATTGAGGTTTGAGGATTGAGGATCGATGATTGAGGACTGAGGATTGAGGATCGACGATTGAGCATTGAGGATTGAAGATTGAGAACTGGGGATTGAGGATTGAAGATTGAGGATTAAGGATTGACGATAGAGAATTGAGAATTGAGTATGAAGACTGGGGGTTGAGGATTGAGGTTTGACGGATGAGGATAGAGGGTTGAGGATTAAGGATTGAGGATTGAGGATTGAGGATTGAGGATTGAGTAATGAAAATTGAGTATTGATGCCTGAGGATTGAGGATTGAAGATTGAGGATTGATGATTGAGGATTGAGAATTGAGAATTGAGGATGAGGACTGAGGATTGAGGATGGAGGGTTAGGGCTGAGGGTTGAGGACTGATGTTTGAGGACTGAGGACTGAGGATAGAGGATTGAGAATTGACGATTGAGGATTGAGGATTGAAGATTGAGGATTGGGTATTGATGATTGAAGAATGAGGATTGAGGATTGAGGATTGAGGATTGAGGATTGAGGATTGAGGATTGAGGATTGAGGATTGAGGATTGAGGATTGAGGATTGAGGATTGAGGATTGAGGGTTGAAGATTGAAAATTGATGATTGAATATTGAGGACTGAGGATTGAGGTTTGTGGATTGAGGACGAGGACTGAGGGTTGAATATAAATGTTTGAGGTCTGAGGATTGAGGATTGAGGATTGAGAATTGAGGATTGAGGATTGAGGATTGGAGATTGAGTATTGAGGATTGAAGATTGAAGATTGAGTATTGAGGATTGAGGATTGAGGATTGAGGACTGAGGATTGAGGATTGAGGATTGAGAATTGAGGGTTGAGGATAGAGGATTGAAGATTGAGGATCGGGTATTGAGGATTGAAGGATGAGGATTGAGGATTGAGGTTTGAGGATTGGGGATTGCAGATTGAGTATTGAGGATTGAAGATTGATAGTTGAGGATTGAGGATTGAAGTTTGAGAATTGAGGATTGAGGATTGAGGATTGAGAATTGAAGATTGAGTATTGAGGATTGAAGATTGTGGATTGAGGATCGAGTACTGAGGATTGAGGAATGAGGATTGAAGATTGAGGATTGGGGATTGAGGATTGACGATTGAGGATTGAGTACTGAGGATTGAGGATTGAGGATTGAGGATTGAAGGTTGAGAATTGAAGATTGAGTATTGAGGACGAAGATTGCCGATTGAAGATTGAAGTTTGAGGATTGAGGATTGAGGATTGAGGATTGAGCATTGAAGATTGAGTACTGGGTATTGAGGATTGACGATTGAAAATTGATGATTGAATATTGAGGACTGAGGATTGAGGGTTGTGAATTGAGGACGAGGACTGAGGCTTGAATATTGATGTTTGAGGTCTGAGGATTGAGGATTGAGCATTGAGAATTGAGGATTGAGGATTGAGGATTGAGGATAGAGCATTGAAGACTGAGGATTGGGGATTGAGGATTGACGATTGAGGATTGAGTATTGAGGATTGAAGATTGAGTATTGATGATTGAAGATTGAGTATTGAGGATTGAGGATAGAGGATTGAGGATTGAGGATTGAAGATTGAGTATTGGGGATTGAAGATTGAGGATTGAGGAATGAGGATTGAGGATGGAGAATGAAGACTGACGGTTCAGGATTGAGGTTTGAGAATTGAGGATCGATGATTGAGGACTGAGGATTGAGGATTGACGATTGAGCATTGAGGATTGAAGATTGAGGACTGGGGATTGAGGATTGAAGGTTGAGGATTAAGGATTGAAGATTGGGGATTGAGGATCTAGGATGGGAGATTGAATACTGAGATTGAAGATTGAGGATTGAGGATTGAGGATAGAGAATTGAGAATTGAGTATGAAGACTGGGGGTTGAGGATTGAGGTTTGACGGATGAGGATAGAGGGTTGAGGATTAAGGATTGAGGATTGAGGATTGAGGATTGAGGATTGAGTAATGAAAATTGAGTATTGATGCCTGAGGATTGAGGATTGAAGATTGAGGATTGATGATTGAGGATTGAGAATTGAGAATTGAGGATGAGGACTGAGGATTGAGGATGGAGGATTAGGGCTGAGGGTTGAGGACTGATGTTTGAGGACTGAGGACTGAGGATAGAGGATTGAGAATTGACGATTGAGGATTGAGGATTGAAGATTGAGGATTGGGTATTGAGGATTGAAGAATGAGGATTGAGGATTGAGGATTGAGGGTTGAGGATTGAGGATTGAAGATTGAGGATTGGGTACTGAGGATTGAAGAATGAGGACTGAGGATTGAGGATTGAGGACTGAGGATTGAAGATTGAGTATTGAGGATTAAAGATTGAGGATTGAGGATTGAGGAATGAGGATTGAGCATTGAAGATTGAGTATTGAGTATTGAAGACTGAAGATTGAGTATTGAAGATTGAGGATCTATGACTGAGGATTGAGGATTGAGGATTGAGGATTGAGAATTGAGGATTGAAGGTTGAGTACTGAGGATTGAATATTGAGGATTCAGGATTGAGGATTGAGGATTGAGTATGAGGGCTGAGGGTTTAGGATTGAGGTTTGAGTATAGAATCCTGAGAATTCAGGATATTGTATTGAGCATTGATAATTGAGGGTTGATGGTTGAGTATTGAGGATTGAGGATTGAGGATTGAGGATTGAGTATTAAAGATTGAGGATTGATGATTGAGGATTGAGGATTGAGGATTGAGGGTTGAGGATTGAAGATTGAGGATTGGGTATTGAGGATTGAAGAATGAGGATCGAGGATTGAGGTTTGAGGATTGAGGATAGCAGATTGAGTATTGAGGATTGAAGATTGAGGATTGAGGATTGAGGATTGAGGATTGAGGATTGAGGATAGAGCATTGAAGACTGAGGATTGGGGATTGAGGATTGACGATTGAGGATTGAGTATTGAGGATTGAAGATTGAGTATTGATGATTGAATATTGAGTATTGAGGATTGAGGATAGAGGATTGAGGATTGAGGATTGAAGATTGAGTATTGGGGATTGAAGATTGAGGATTGAGGAATGAGGATTGAGGATGGAGAATGAAGACTGACGGTTCAGGATTGAGGTTTGAGGATTGAGGATCGATGATCGAGGACTGAGGATTGAGGATTGACGATTGAGCATTGAGGATTGAAGATTGAGGACTGGGGATTGAGGATTGAAGGTTGAGGATTAAGGATTGAAGATTGGGGATTGAGGATCTAGGATGGGAGATTGAATACTGAGATTGAAGATTGAGGATTGAGGATTGAGGATAGAGAATTGAGAATTGAGTATGAAGACTGGGGGTTGAGGATTGAGGTTTGACGGATGAGGATAGAGGGTTGAGGATTAAGGATTGAGGATTGAGGATTGAGGATTGAGGATTGAGTAATGAAAATTGAGTATTGATGCCTGAGGATTGAGGATTGAAGATTGAGGATTGATGATTGAGGATTGAGAATTGAGAATTGAGGATGAGGACTGAGGATTGAGGATGGAGGATTAGGGCTGAGGGTTGAGGACTGATGTTTGAGGACTGAGGACTGAGGATAGAGGATTGAGAATTGGCGATTGAGGATTGAGGATTGAAGATTGAGGATTGGGTATTGAGGATTGAAGAATGAGGATTGAGGATTGAGGATTGAGGGTTGAGGATTGAGGATTGAAGATTGAGGATTGGGTACTGAGGATTGTAGAATGAGGACTGAGGATTGAGGATTGAGGACTGAGGATTGAAGATTGAGTATTGAGGATTAAAGATTGAGGATTGAGGATTGAGGAATGAGGATTGAGCATTGAAGATTGAGTATTGAGTATTGAAGACTGAAGATTGAGTATTGAAGATTGAGGATCTATGACTGAGGATTGAGGATTGAGGATTGAGGATTGAGAATTGAGGATTGAAAGTTGAGTACTGAGGATTGAATATTGAGGATTGAGGATTGAGGATTGAGGATTGAGTATGAGGGCTGAGGGTTTAGGATTGAGGTTTGAGTATAGAATCCTGAGAATTCAGGATATTGTATTGAGCATTGATAATTGAGGGTTGATGGTTGAGTATTGAGGATTGAGGATTGAGGATTGAGGATTGAGTATTGAAGATTGAGGATTGATGATTGAGGATTGAGGATTGAGGATTGAGGATTGAGGATTGAGGATTGAAGATTGAGTATTGAGGATTGAGGATTGAGGATTGAGGACTGAGGATTGAGGATTGGGTATTGAGGATTGACGCTTGAGGTTTGAGGGTAGAGGATGTAGGGTTGAAGAGAGAGGCCCGAGTGTTGAGGATTGAGTGTTGAGAATTGATGCTTGAGGTTTGAGATTTGATTATTGCATATTCTGAATTGAGTATTGAACCATGAGAATTCAGGATGTTCTATTGAGTATTGAGAATTGAGGGTTGATGGTTGAGTATTGAGGATTGATGGTTGAGGGTTGAGTGTTGAATATTGAGCATTGAGGATTGAGGATTGAGGTTTCATGATTGAGGATTGAGGATTGATTATTGATGATTGAAGATTGAGGATTGAGGATTGAGAGTTGAGGATTGAGGATTGAGGATTGAGGATTGAGGATTGAGGATTGAAGATTGAAGACTGAGTATTGAAGATTGAGGATTTATGACTGAGGATTGAGGATTGAGGATTCAGGATTGACGATTGAGGAATGAAGATTGAGTACTGAGGATTGTATATTGAGGATTGAGGATTGAGGATTGAGGATTGAGAATGAGGGCTGAGGGTTGAGGATTGAGGGTTGAGTATAGAATCCTGAGAATTCAGGATATTGTGTTGAGCATTGAGAATTGAGGATTGATGGTTGAGTATTGAGGATTGAGGATTGATGGTTGAGGATTGAGTATTGACGATTGAGGATTGATGATTGAGGATTGAGTATTGAGGATTGAGGATTGAGGATTGAGGATTGAGAATTGACGATTGAGGATTGAGGATTGAGGATTGAGGATTGAGGATTGAGGATTGAGGATTGAGGATTGAGGATTGAGGATTGAAGATTGAAGACTGAGTATTGAAGATTGAGGATTTATGACTGAGGATTGAGGATTGAGGATTCAGGATTGACGATTGAGGAATGAAGATTGAGTACTGAGGATTGTATATTGAGGATTGAGGATTGAGGATTGAGGATTGAGAATGAGGGCTGAGGGTTGAGGATTGAGGGTTGAGTATAGAATCCTGAGAATTCAGGATATTGTGTTGAGCATTGAGAATTGAGGATTGATGGTTGAGTATTGAGGATTGAGGATTGATGATTGAGGATTGAGTATTGACGATTGAGGATTGATGATTGAGGATTGAGGATTGAGGATTGAGGATTGAGGATTGAGGAATGAGGATTGAAGATTGTGTATTGAGGATTGAGGATTGAGGATTGAGGATTGAGGATTGAGGATTGGGTATTGAGGATTGACGGTTGAGGTTTGAGTGTTGAGGATGTAGGATTGAAGAGAGAGGCCTTAGTGTTGAGGATTGAGTGTTGAGAATTGATGCTTGAGGTTTGAGATTTGATTATTGAATATTCTGAATTGAGTATTGAACCATGGGAATTCAGGATGTTCTATTGAGTATTCAGAATTGAGGATTGATGGTTGAGTATTGAGGATTGATGGTTGAGCGTTGAGTGTTGGATATTGAGCATTGAGGATTGAGGATTGAAGTTTGATGATTGAGGATTGAAGATTGATTATTGATGATTGAAGAGTGAGGATTAAGGATTGATGATTGGGAATTGAGGATCTAGGATTGGAGATTGATTATTGTGGATTGAAGATTGAGGGTTGAGGAATGAGGATTGAGGATGGAGAATGAAGACTTACGGTTGAGGATTGAGGTTTGAGGATTGAGGATCGATGATTGAGGACTGAGGATTGAGGATCGACGATTGAGCATTGAGGATTGAAGATTGAGGACTGGGGATTGAGGATTGAAGATTGAGGATTAAGGATTGAGGATAGAGAATTGAGAATTGAGTATGAAGACTGGGGGTTGAGGATTGAGGTTTGACGGATGAGGATAGAGGGTTGAGGATTAAGGATTGAGGATTGAGGATTGAGGATTGAGGATTGAGTAATGAAAATTGAGTATTGATGCCTGAGGATTGAGGATTGAAGATTGAGGATTGATGATTGAGGATTGAGAATTGAGAATTGAGGATGAGGACTGAGGATTGAGGATGGAGGGTTAGGGCTGAGGGTTGAGGACTGATGTTTGAGGACTGAGGACTGAGGATAGAGGATTGAGAATTGACGATTGAGGATTGAGGATTGAAGATTGAGGATTGGGTATTGAGGATTGAAGAATGAGGATTGAGGATTGAGGATTGAGGATTGAGGGTTGAGGATTGAGGATTGAGGATTGAGGATTGAGGATTGAGGATTGAGGATTGAGGATTGAGGATTGAGGGTTGAAGATTGAAAATTGATGATTGAATATTGAGGACTGAGGATTGAGGTTTGTGGATTGAGGACGAGGACTGAGGGTTGAATATAAATGTTTGAGGTCTGAGGATTGAGGATTGAGGATTGAGAATTGAGGATTGAGGATTGAGGATTGGAGATTTAGTATTGAGGATTGAAGATTGAAGATTGAGTATTGAGGATTGAGGATTGAGGATTGAGGATTGAGGATTGAGGATTGAGGATTGAGAATTGAGGGTTGAGGATAGAGGATTGAAGATTGAGGATCGGGTATTGAGGATTGAAGGATGAGGATTGAGGATTGAGGTTTGAGGATTGGGGATTGCAGATTGAGTATTGAGGATTGAAGATTGATAGTTGAGGATTGAGGATTGAAGTTTGAGAATTGAGGATTGAGGATTGAGGATTGAGAATTGAAGATTGAGTATTGAGGATTGAAGATTGTGGATTGAGGATCGAGTACTGAGGATTGAGGGATGAGGATTGAAGATTGAGGATTGGGGATTGAGGATTGACGATTGAGGATTGAGTACTGAGGATTGAGGATTGAGGATTGAGGATTGAAGGTTGAGAATTGAAGATTGAGTATTGAGGACGAAGATTGCCGATTGAAGATTGAAGTTTGAGGATTGAGGATTGAGGATTGAGGATTGAGCATTGAAGATTGAGTACTGGGTATTGAGGATTGACGATTGAAAATTGATGATTGAATATTGAGGACTGAGGATTGAGGGTTGTGGATTGAGGACGAGGACTGAGGCTTGAATATTGATGTTTGAGGTCTGAGGATTGAGGATTGAGCATTGAGAATTGAGGATTGAGGATTGAGGATTGAGGATAGAGCATTGAAGACTGAGGATTGGGGATTGAGGATTGACGATTGAGGATTGAGTATTGAGGATTGAAGATTGAGTATTGATGATTGAAGATTGAGTATTGAGGATTGAGGATAGAGGATTGAGGATTGAGGATTGAAGATTGAGTATTGGGGATTGAAGATTGAGGATTGAGGATTGGGTATTGAGGATTGACGGTTGAGGTTTGAGTGTTGAGGATGTAGGATTGAAGAGAGAGGCCTTAGTGTTGAGGATTGAGTGTTGAGAATTGATGCTTGAGGTTTGAGATTTGATTATTGAATATTCTGAATTGAGTATTGAACCATGGGAATTCAGGATGTTCTATTGAGTATTCAGAATTGAGGATTGATGGTTGAGTATTGAGGATTGATTGTTGAGCGTTGAGTGTTGGATATTGAGCATTGAGGATTGAGGATTGAAGTTTGATGATTGAGGATTGAAGATTGATTATTGATGATTGAAGAGTGAGGATTAAGGATTGATGATTGGGAATTGAGGATCTAGGATTGGAGATTGATTATTGTGGATTGAAGATTGAGGGTTGAGGAATGAGGATTGAGGATGGAGAATGAAGACTTACGGTTGAGGATTGAGCTTTGAGGATTGAGGATCGATGATTGAGGACTGAGGATTGAGGATCGACGATTGAGCATTGAGGATTGAAGATTGAGGACTGGGGATTGAGGATTGAAGATTGAGGATTAAGGATTGAGGATAGAGAATTGAGAATTGAGTATGAAGACTGGGGGTTGAGGATTGAGGTTTGACGGATGAGGATAGAGGGTTGAGGATTAAGGATTGAGGATTGAGGATTGAGGATTGAGGATTGAGTAATGAAAATTGAGTATTGATGCCTGAGGATTGAGGATTGAAGATTGAGGATTGATGATTGAGGATTGAGAATTGAGAATTGAGGATGAGGACTGAGGATTGAGGATGGAGGGTTAGGGCTGAGGGTTGAGGACTGATGTTTGAGGACTGAGGACTGAGGATAGAGGATTGAGAATTGACGATTGAGGATTGAGGATTGAAGATTGAGGATTGGGTATTGATGATTGAAGAATGAGGATTGAGGATTGAGGATTGAGGATTGAGGATTGAGGATTGAGGATTGAGGATTGAGGATTGAGGATTGAGGATTGAGGATTGAGGATTGAGGATTGAGGATTGAGGGTTGAAGATTGAAAATTGATGATTGAATATTGAGGACTGAGGATTGAGGTTTGTGGATTGAGGACGAGGACTGAGGGTTGAATATAAATGTTTGAGGTCTGAGGATTGAGGATTGAGGATTGAGAATTGAGGATTGAGGATTGAGGATTGGAGATTGAGTATTGAGGATTGAAGATTGAAGATTGAGTATTGAGGATTGAGGATTGAGGAATGCGGATTGAAGATTGAGGATTGGGGATTGAGGATTGACGATTGAGGATTGAGTACTGAGGATTGAGGATTGAGGATTGAGGATTGAAGGTTGAGAATTGAAGATTGAGTATTGAGGACGAAGATTGCCGATTGAAGATTGAAGTTTGAGGATTGAGGATTGAGGATTGAGGATTGAGCATTGAAGATTGAGTACTGGGTATTGAGGATTGACGATTGAAAATTGATGATTGAATATTGAGGACTGAGGATTGAGGGTTGTGGATTGAGGACGAGGACTGAGGCTTGAATATTGATGTTTGAGGTCTGAGGATTGAGGATTGAGCATTGAGAATTGAGGATTGAGGATTGAGGATTGAGGATAGAGCATTGAAGACTGAGGATTGGGGATTGAGGATTGACGATTGAGGATTGAGTATTGAGGATTGAAGATTGAGTATTGATGATTGAAGATTGAGTATTGAGGATTGAGGATAGAGGATTGAGGATTGAGGATTGAAGATTGAGTATTGGGGATTGAAGATTGAGGATTGAGGAATGAGGATTGAGGATGGAGAATGAAGACTGACGGTTCAGGATTGAGGTTTGAGAATTGAGGATCGATGATTGAGGACTGAGGATTGAGGATTGACGATTGAGCATTGAGGATTGAAGATTGAGGACTGGGGATTGAGGATTGAAGGTTGAGGATTAAGGATTGAAGATTGGGGATTGAGGATCTAGGATGGGAGATTGAATACTGAGATTGAAGATTGAGGATTGAGGATTGAGGATAGAGAATTGAGAATTGAGTATGAAGACTGGGGGTTGAGGATTGAGGTTTGACGGATGGGGATAGAGGGTTGAGGATTAAGGATTGAGGATTGAGGATTGAGGATTGAGGATTGAGTAATGAAAATTGAGTATTGATGCCTGAGGATTGAGGATTGAAGATTGAGGATTGATGATTGAGGATTGAGAATTGAGAATTGAGGATGAGGACTGAGGATTGAGGATGGAGGATTAGGGCTGAGGGTTGAGGACTGATGTTTGAGGACTGAGGACTGAGGATAGAGGATTGAGAATTGACGATTGAGGATTGAGGATTGAAGATTGTGGATTGGGTATTGAGGATTGAAGAATGAGGATTGAGGATTGAGGATTGGGGGTTGAGGATTGAGGATTGAAGATTGAGGATTGGGTACTGAGGATTGAAGAATGAGGACTGAGGATTGAGGTTTGAGAACTGAGGATTGAAGATTGAGTATTGAGGATTAAAGATTGAGGATTGAGGATTGAGGAATGAGGATTGAGCATTGAAGATTGAGTATTGGGTATTGAAGATTGAAGATTGAGTATTGAAGATTGAGGATTTATGACTGAGGATTGAGGATTGAGGATTGAGGATAGAGAATTGAGGATTGAAGGTTGAGTACTGAGGATTGAATATTGAGGATTGAGGATTGAGGATTGAGGATTGAGTATGAGGGCTGAGGGTTGAGGATTGAGGTTTGAGTATAGAATCCTGAGAATTCAGGATATTGTATTGAGCATTGATAATTGAGGGTTGATGGTTGAGTATTGAGGATTGAGGACTGAGGATTGAGGATTGAGTATTGAAGATTGAGGATTGAAGATTGAGGATTGAGGTTTGAGGATTGAGGATTGAGGATTGAGGATTGAAGATTGAGTATTGAGGATTGAGGATTGAGGATTGAGGACCGAGGATTGAGGATTGGGTATTGAGGATTGACGCTTGAGGTTTGAGTGTTGAGGATGTAGGATTGAAGAGAGAGGCCTGAGTGTTGAGGATTGAGTGTTGAGAGTTGATGCTTGAGGTTTGAGATTTGATTATTGAATATTCTGAATTGAGTATTGGACCATGAGAATTCAGGATGTTCTATTGAGTATTGAGAATTGAGCGTTGATGGTTGAGTATTGAGGATTGATGGTTGAGGGTTGAGTGTTGAATATTGAGCATTGAGGATTGAGGATTGAGGTTTCATGATTGAGGATTGAGGATTGATTATTGATGATTGAAGATTGAGGATTGAGGATTGAGAGTTGAGGATTGAGGATTGAGGATTGATGATTGAGGATTGAGGATTGAAGATTGAAGACTTAGTATTGAAGATTGAGGATTTATGACTGAGGATTGAGGATTGAGGATTGAGGATTGAGGATTGAGGAATGAAGATTGAGTACTGAGGATTGAATATTGAGGATTGAGGATTGAGGATTCAGGATTGAGAATGAGGGCTGAGGGTTGAGGATTGAGGGTTGAGTATAGAATCCTGAGAATTCAGGATATTGTATTGAGCATTGAGAATTGAGGATTGATGGTTGAGTATTGAGGATTGAGGATTGATGATTGAGGATTGAGTATTGACGATTGAGGATTGATGATTGAGGATTGAGGATTGAGGATTGAGGATTGAGGATTGAGGATTGAGGAATGAAGATTGTGTATTGAGGATTGAGGATTGAGGATTGAGGATTGAGGATTGAGGATTGGGTATTGAGGATTGACGGTTGAGGTTTGAGTGTTGAGGATGTAGGATTGAAGAGAGAGGCCTGAGTGTTGAGGATTGAGTGTTGAGAATTGATGCTTGAGGTTTGAGATTTGATTATTGAATATTCTGAATTGAGTATTGAACCTTGGGAATTCAGGATGTTCTATTGAGTATTCAGAATTGAGGATTGATGGTTGAGTATTGAGGATTGATGGTTGAGCGTTGAGTGTTGGATATTGAGCATTGAGGATTGAGGATTGAAGTTTCATGATTGAGGATTGAAGATTGATTATTGATGATTGAAGATTGAGGATTGAGGATTGAGGGTTGAGGATTGAGGACGAGGACTGACGGTTGAGGTTTGAGCTTTGAGGATTGAGGATTGAGGATTGAGGACTGAGGCTGAGGATTGAGGATTGAGCATAGAGGATAATGAAGATTGAGGACTGGCGATTGAGGATTGAAGAGTGAGGATTAAGGATTGATGATTGGGGATTGAGGATCTAGGATTGGAGATTGATTATTGTGGATTGAAGATTGAGGGTTGAGGAATGAGGATTGAGGATGGAGAATGAAGACTTACGGTTGAGGATTGAGGTTTGAGGATTGAGGATCGATGATTGAGGACTGAGGATTGAGGATTGACGATTGAGCATTGAGGATTGAAGATTGAGGACTGGGGATTGAGGATTGAAGATTGAGGATTAAGGATTGAAGATTGGGGATTGAGGATCTAGGATTGGAGATTGAATATTGAGATTGAAGATTGAGGATTGAGGATTGAGGATAGAGAATTGAGAATTGAGTATGAAGACTGGGGGTTGATGATTGAGGTTTGAAGGATGAGGATAGAGGGTTGAGGATTAAGGATTGAGGATTGAGGATTGAGGATTGAGGATTGAGTAATGAAAATTGAGTATTGATTCCTGAGGATTGAGGATTGAAGATTGAGGATTGATGATTGAGGATTGAGA
Source organism: Calliopsis andreniformis (assembly GCF_051401765.1). Lineage (NCBI taxonomy): Eukaryota > Metazoa > Arthropoda > Insecta > Hymenoptera > Andrenidae > Calliopsis > Calliopsis andreniformis. Next base: position 387,174 of record NW_027480697.1, on the reverse strand, counting down.
ATTGAGAATTGAGAATTGAGGATGAGGACTGAGGGTTGAGGATTGAGGGTTGAGTATAGAATCCTGAGAATTCAGGATATTGTGTTGAGCATTGAGAATTGAGGATTGATGGTTGAGTATTGAGGATTGAGGATTGATGGTTGAGGATTGAGTATTGACGATTGAGGATTGATGATTGAGGATTGAGTATTGAGGATTGAGGATTGAGGATTGAGGATTGAGAATTGACGATTGAGGATTGAGGATTGAGGATTGAGGATTGAGGATTGAGGATTGAGGATTGAGGATTGAGGATTGAGGATTGAAGATTGAAGACTGAGTATTGAAGATTGAGGATTTATGACTGAGGATTGAGGATTGAGGATTGAGGATTGAGGATTGAGGAATGAAGATTGAGTACTGAGGATTGAATATTGAGGATTGAGGATTGAGGATTCAGGATTGAGAATGAGGGCTGAGGGTTGAGGATTGAGGGTTGAGTATAGAATCCTGAGAATTCAGGATATTGTATTGAGCATTGAGAATTGAGGATTGATGGTTGAGTATTGAGGATTGAGGATTGATGATTGAGGATTGAGTATTGACGATTGAGGATTGATGATTGAGGATTGAGGATTGAGGATTGAGGATTGAGGATTGAGGAATGAGGATTGAAGATTGTGTATTGAGGATTGAGGATTGAGGATTGAGGATTGAGGATTGAGGATTGGGTATTGAGGATTGACGGTTGAGGTTTGAGTGTTGAGGATGTAGGATTGAAGAGAGAGGCCTTAGTGTTGAGGATTGAGTGTTGAGAATTGATGCTTGAGGTTTGAGATTTGATTATTGAATATTCTGAATTGAGTATTGAACCATGGGAATTCAGGATGTTCTATTGAGTATTCAGAATTGAGGATTGATGGTTGAGTATTGAGGATTGATGGTTGAGCGTTGAGTGTTGGATATTGAGCATTGAGGATTGAGGATTGAAGTTTGATGATTGAGGATTGAAGATTGATTATTGATGATTGAAGAGTGAGGATTAAGGATTGATGATTGGGAATTGAGGATCTAGGATTGGAGATTGATTATTGTGGATTGAAGATTGAGGGTTGAGGAATGAGGATTGAGGATGGAGAATGAAGACTTACGGTTGAGGATTGAGGTATGAGGATTGAGGATCGATGATTGAGGACTGAGGATTGAGGATCGACGATTGAGCATTGAGGATTGAAGATTGAGGACTGGGGATTGAGGATTGAAGATTGAGGATTAAGGATTGAGGATAGAGAATTGAGAATTGAGTATGAAGACTGGGGGTTGAGGATTGAGGTTTGACGGATGAGGATAGAGGGTTGAGGATTAAGGATTGAGGATTGAGGATTGAGGATTGAGGATTGAGTAATGAAAATTGAGTATTGATGCCTGAGGATTGAGGATTGAAGATTGAGGATTGATGATTGAGGATTGAGAATTGAGAATTGAGGATGAGGACTGAGGATTGAGGATGGAGGGTTAGGGCTGAGGGTTGAGGACTGATGTTTGAGGACTGAGGACTGAGGATAGAGGATTGAGAATTGACGATTGAGGATTGAGGATTGAAGATTGAGGATTGGGTATTGAGGATTGAAGAATGAGGATTGAGGATTGAGGATTGAGGATTGAGGATTGAGGATTGAGGATTGAGGATTGAGGATTGAGGATTGAGGATTGAGGATTGAGGATTGAGGATTGAGGGTTGAAGATTGAAAATTGATGATTGAATATTGAGGACTGAGGATTGAGGTTTGTGGATTGAGGACGAGGACTGAGGGTTGAATATAAATGTTTGAGGTCTGAGGATTGAGGATTGAGGATTGAGAATTGAGGATTGAGGATTGAGGATTGGAGATTGAGTATTGAGGATTGAAGATTGAAGATTGAGTATTGAGGATTGAGGATTGAGGATTGAGGATTGAGGATTGAGGATTGAGGATTGAGAATTGAGGGTTGAGGATAGAGGATTGAAGATTGAGGATCGGGTATTGAGGATTGAAGGATGAGGATTGAGGATTGAGGTTTGAGGATTGGGGATTGCAGATTGAGTATTGAGGATTGAAGATTGATAGTTGAGGATTGAGGATTGAAGTTTGAGAATTGAGGATTGAGGATTGAGGATTGAGAATTGAAGATTGAGTATTGAGGATTGAAGATTGTGGATTGAGGATCGAGTACTGAGGATTGAGGAATGAGGATTGAAGATTGAGGATTGGGGATTGAGGATTGACGATTGAGGATTGAGTACTGAGGATTGAGGATTGAGGATTGAGGATTGAAGGTTGAGAATTGAAGATTGAGTATTGAGGACGAAGATTGCCGATTGAAGATTGAAGTTTGAGGATTGAGGATTGAGGATTGAGGATTGAGCATTGAAGATTGAGTACTGGGTATTGAGGATTGACGATTGAAAATTGATGATTGAATATTGAGGACTGAGGATTGAGGGTTGTGGATTGAGGACGAGGACTGAGGCTTGAATATTGATGTTTGAGGTCTGAGGATTGAGGATTGAGCATTGAGAATTGAGGATTGATGATTGAGGATTGAGGATAGAGCATTGAAGACTGAGGATTGGGGATTGAGGATTGACGATTGAGGATTGAGTATTGAGGATTGAAGATTGAGTATTGATGATTGAAGATTGAGTATTGAGGATTGAGGATAGAGGATTGAGGATTGAGGATTGAAGATTGAGTATTGGGGATTGAAGATTGAGGATTGAGGATTGGGTATTGAGGATTGACGGTTGAGGTTTGAGTGTTGAGGATGTAGGATTGAAGAGAGAGGCCTTAGTGTTGAGGATTGAGTGTTGAGAATTGATGCTTGAGGTTTGAGATTTGATTATTGAATATTCTGAATTGAGTATTGAACCATGGGAATTCAGGATGTTCTATTGAGTATTCAGAATTGAGGATTGATGGTTGAGTATTGAGGATTGATTGTTGAGCGTTGAGTGTTGGATATTGAGCATTGAGGATTGAGGATTGAAGTTTGATGATTGAGGATTGAAGATTGATTATTGATGATTGAAGAGTGAGGATTAAGGATTGATGATTGGGAATTGAGGATCTAGGATTGGAGATTGATTATTGTGGATTGAAGATTGAGGGTTGAGGAATGAGGATTGAGGATGGAGAATGAAGACTTACGGTTGAGGATTGAGGTTTGAGGATTGAGGATCGATGATTGAGGACTGAGGATTGAGGATCGACGATTGAGCATTGAGGATTGAAGATTGAGGACTGGGGATTGAGGATTGAAGATTGAGGATTAAGGATTGAGGATAGAGAATTGAGAATTGAGTATGAAGACTGGGGGTTGAGGATTGAGGTTTGACGGATGAGGATAGAGGGTTGAGGATTAAGGATTGAGGATTGAGGATTGAGGATTGAGGATTGAGTAATGAAAATTGAGTATTGATGCCTGAGGATTGAGGATTGAAGATTGAGGATTGATGATTGAGGATTGAGAATTGAGAATTGAGGATGAGGACTGAGGATTGAGGATGGAGGGTTAGGGCTGAGGGTTGAGGACTGATGTTTGAGGACTGAGGACTGAGGATAGAGGATTGAGAATTGACGATTGAGGATTGAGGATTGAAGATTGAGGATTGGGTATTGAGGATTGAAGAATGAGGATTGAGGATTGAGGATTGAGGATTGAGGATTGAGGATTGAGGATTGAGGATTGAGGATTGAGGATTGAGGATTGAGGATTGAGGATTGAGGATTGAGGGTTGAAGATTGAAAATTGATGATTGAATATTGAGGACTGAGGATTGAGGTTTGTGGATTGAGGACGAGGACTGAGGGTTGAATATAAATGTTTGAGGTCTGAGGATTGAGGATTGAGGATTGAGAATTGAGGATTGAGGATTGAGGATTGGAGATTGAGTATTGAGGATTGAAGATTGAAGATTGAGTATTGAGGATTGGGGATTGAGGATTGAGGATTGAGGATTGAGGATTGAGGATTGAGAATTGAGGGTTGAGGATAGAGGATTGAAGATTGAGGATCGGGTATTGAGGATTGAAGGATGAGGATTGAGGATTGAGGTTTGAGGATTGGGGATTGCAGATTGAGTATTGAGGATTGAAGATTGATAGTTGAGGATTGAGGATTGAAGTTTGAGAATTGAGGATTGAGGATTGAGGATTGAGAATTGAAGATTGAGTATTGAGGATTGAAGATTGTGGATTGAGGATCGAGTACTGAGGATTGAGGAATGAGGATTGAAGATTGAGGATTGGGGATTGAGGATTGACGATTGAGGATTGAGTACTGAGGATTGAGGATTGAGGATTGAGGATTGAAAGTTGAGAATTGAAGATTGAGTATTGAGGACGAAGATTGCCGATTGAAGATTGAAGTTTGAGGATTGAGGATTGAGGATTGAGGATTGAGCATTGAAGATTGAGTACTGGGTATTGAGGATTGACGATTGAAAATTGATGATTGAATATTGAGGACTGAGGATTGAGGGTTGTGGATTGAGGACGAGGACTGAGGCTTGAATATTGATGTTTGAGGTCTGAGGATTGAGGATTGAGCATTGAGAATTGAGGATTGAGGATTGAGGATTGAGGATAGAGCATTGAAGACTGAGGATTGGGGATTGAGGATTGACGATTGAGGATTGAGTATTGAGGATTGAAGATTGAGTATTGATGATTGAAGATTGAGTATTGAGGATTGAGGATAGAGGATTGAGGATTGAGGATTGGAGATTGAGTATTGGGGATTGAAGATTGAGGATTGAGGAATGAGGATTGAGGATGGAGAATGAAGACTGACGGTTCAGGATTGAGGTTTGAGAATTGAGGATCGATGATTGAGGACTGAGGATTGAGGATTGACGATTGAGCATTGAGGATTGAAGATTGAGGACTGGGGATTGAGGATTGAAGGTTGAGGATTAAGGATTGAAGATTGGGGATTGAGGATCTAGGATGGGAGATTGAATACTGAGATTGAAGATTGAGGATTGAGGATTGAGGATAGAGAATTGAGAATTGAGTATGAAGACTGGGGGTTGAGGATTGAGGTTTGACGGATGAGGATAGAGGGTTGAGGATTAAGGATTGAGGATTGAGGATTGAGGATTGAGGATTGAGTAATGAAAATTGAGTATTGATGCCTGAGGATTGAGGATTGAAGATTGAGGATTGATGATTGAGGATTGAGAATTGAGAATTGAGGATGAGGACTGAGGATTGAGGATGGAGGATTAGGGCTGAGGGTTGAGGACTGATGTTTGAGGACTGAGGACTGAGGATAGAGGATTGAGAATTGACGATTGAGGATTGAGGATTGAAGATTGAGGATTGGGTATTGAGGATTGAAGAATGAGGATTGAGGATTGAGGATTGGGGGTTGAGGATTGAGGATTGAAGATTGAGGATTGGGTACTGAGGATTGAAGAATGAGGACTGAGGATTGAGGTTTGAGAACTGAGGATTGAAGATTGAGTATTGAGGATTAAAGATTGAGGATTGAGGATTGAGGAATGAGGATTGAGCATTGAAGATTGAGTATTGGGTATTGAAGATTGAAGATTGAGTATTGAAGATTGAGGATTTATGACTGAGGATTGAGGAATGAGGATTGAGGATAGAGAATTGAGGATTGAAGGTTGAGTACTGAGGATTGAATATTGAGGATTGAGGATTGAGGATTGAGGATTGAGTATGAGGGCTGAGGGTTGAGGATTGAGGTTTGAGTATAGAATCCTGAGAATTCAGGATATTGTATTGAGCATTGATAATTGAGGGTTGATGGTTGAGTATTGAGGATTGATGGTTGAGGGTTGAGTGTTGAATATTGAGCATTGAGGATTGAGGATTGAGGTTTCATGATTGAGGATTGAGGATTGATTATTGATGATTGAAGATTGAGGATTGAGGATTGAGGATTGAGGATTGAGGAATGAAGATTGAGTACTGAGGATTGAATATTGAGGATTGAGGATTGAGGATTCAGGATTGAGAATGAGGGCTGAGGGTTGAGGATTGAGGGTTGAGTATAGAATCCTGAGAATTCAGGATATTGTATTGAGCATTGAGAATTGAGGATTGATGGTTGAGTATTGAGGATTGAGGATTGATGATTGAGGATTGAGTATTGACGATTGAGGATTGATGATTGAGGATTGAGGATTGAGGATTGAGGATTGAGGATTGAGGATTGAGGAATGAAGATTGTGTATTGAGGATTGAGGATTGAGGATTGAGGATTGAGGATTGAGGATTGGGTATTGAGGATTGACGGTTGAGGTTTGAGTGTTGAGGATGTAGGATTGAAGAGAGAGGCCTGAGTGTTGAGGATTGAGTGTTGAGAATTGATGCTTGAGGTTTGAGATTTGATTATTGAATATTCTGAATTGAGTATTGAACCTTGGGAATTCAGGATGTTCTATTGAGTATTCAGAATTGAGGATTGATGGTTGAGTATTGAGGATTGATGGTTGAGGGTTGAGTGTTGAATATTGAGCATTGAGGATTGAGGATTGAGGTTTCATGATTGAGGATTGAGGATTGATTATTGATGATTGAAGATTGAGGATTGAGGATTGAGAGTTGAGGATTGAGGATTGAGGATTGAGGATTGAGGATTGAGGATTGAAGACTGAAGACTGAGTATTGAAGATTGAGGATTTATGACTGAGGATTGAGGATTGAGGATTCAGGATTGACGATTGAGGAATGAAGATTGAGTACTGAGGATTGTATATTGAGGATTGAGGATTGAGGATTGAGGATTGAGAATGAGGGCTGAGTGTTGAGGATTGAGGGTTGAGTATAGAATCCTGAGAATTCAGGATATTGTGTTGAGCATTGAGAATTGAGGATTGATGGTTGAGTATTGAGGATTGAGGATTGATGGTTGAGGATTGAGTATTGACGATTGAGGATTGATGATTGAGGATTGAGTATTGAGGATTGAGGATTGAGGATTGAGGATTGAGAATTGACGATTGAGGATTGAGGATTGAGGATTGAGGATTGAGGATTGAGGATTGAGGATTGAGGATTGAGGATTGAGGATTGAAGATTGAAGACTGAGTATTGAAGATTGAGGATTTATGACTGAGGATTGAGGATTGAGGATTGAGGATTGAGGATTGAGGAATGAAGATTGAGTACTGAGGATTGAATATTGAGGATTGAGGATTGAGGATTGAGGATCGATGATTGAGGACTGAGGATTGAGGATCGACGATTGAGCATTGAGGATTGAAGATTGAGAACTGGGGATTGAGGATTGAAGATTGAGGATTAAGGATTGAGGATAGAGAATTGAGAATTGAGTATGAAGACTGGGGGTTGAGGATTGAGGTTTGACGGATGAGGATAGAGGGTTGAGGATTAAGGATTGAGGATTGAGGATTGAGGATTGAGGATTGAGTAATGAAAATTGAGTATTGATGCCTGAGGATTGAGGATTGAAGATTGGGGATTGATGATTGAGGATTGAGAATTGACGATTGAGGATTGAGGATTGAAGATTGAGGATTGGGTATTGAGGATTGAAGAATGAGGATTGAGGATTGAGGATTGAAGATTGTGGATTGAGGATCGAGTACTGAGGATTGAGGAATGAGGATTGAAGATTGAGGATTGGGGATTGAGGATTGACGATTGAGGATTGAGTACTGAGGATTGAGGATTGAGGATTGAGGATTGAAGGTTGAGAATTGAAGATTGAGTATTGAGGACGAAGATTGCCGATTGAAGATTGAAGTTTGAGGATTGAGGATTGAGGATTGAGGATTGAGCATTGAAGATTGAGTACTGGGTATTGAGGATTGACGATTGAAAATTGATGATTGAATATTGAGGACTGAGGATTGAGGGTTGTGGATTGAGGACGAGGACTGAGGCTTGAATATTGATGTTTGAGGTCTGAGGATTGAGGATTGAGCATTGAGAATTGAGGATTGAGGATTGAGGATTGAGGATAGAGCATTGAAGACCGAGGATTGGGGATTGAGGATTGACGATTGAGGATTGAGTATTGAGGATTGAAGATTGAGTATTGATGATTGAAGATTGAGTATTGAGGATTGAGGATAGAGGATTGAGGATTGAGGATTGAAGATTGAGTATTGGGGATTGAAGATTGAGGATTGAGGAATGAGGATTGAGGATGGAGAATGAAGACTGACGGTTCAGGATTGAGGTTTGAGAATTGAGGATCGATGATTGAGGACTGAGGATTGAGGATTGACGATTGAGCATTGAGGATTGAAGATTGAGGACTGGGGATTGAGGATTGAAGGTTGAGGATTAAGGATTGAAGATTGGGGATTGAGGATCTAGGATGGGAGATTGAATACTGAGATTGAAGATTGAGGATTGAGGATTGAGGATAGAGAATTGAGAATTGAGTATGAAGACTGGGGGTTGAGGATTGAGGTTTGACGGATGAGGATAGAGGGTTGAGGATTAAGGATTGAGGATTGAGGATTGAGGATTGAGGATTGAGTAATGAAAATTGAGTATTGATGCCTGAGGATTGAGGATTGAAGATTGAGGATTGATGATTGAGGATTGAGAATTGAGAATTGAGGATGAGGACTGAGGATTGAGGATGGAGGATTAGGGCTGAGGGTTGAGGACTGATGTTTGAGGACTGAGGACTGAGGATAGAGGATTGAGAATTGACGATTGAGGATTGAGGATTGAAGATTGAGGATTGGGTATTGAGGATTGAAGAATGAGGATTGAGGATTGAGGATTGAGGGTTGAGGATTGAGGATTGAAGATTGAGGATTGGGTACTGAGGATTGAAGAATGAGGACTGAGGATTGAGGATTGAGGACTGAGGATTGAAGATTGAGTATTGAGGATTAAAGATTGAGGATTGAGGATTGAGGAATGAGGATTGAGCATTGAAGATTGAGTATTGAGTATTGAAGACTGAAGATTGAGTATTGAAGATTGAGGATCTATGACTGAGGATTGAGGATTGAGGATTGAGGATTGAGAATTGAGGATTGAAGGTTGAGTACTGAGGATTGAATATTGAGGATTCAGGATTGAGGATTGAGGATTGAGTATGAGGGCTGAGGGTTTAGGATTGAGGTTTGAGTATAGAATCCTGAGAATTCAGGATATTGTATTGAGCATTGATAATTGAGGGTTGATGGTTGAGTATTGAGGATTGAGGATTGAGGATTGAGGATTGAGTATTGAAGATTGAGGATTGATGATTGAGGATTGAGGATTGAGGATTGAGGGTTGAGGATTGAAGATTGAGGATTGGGTATTGAGGATTGAAGAATGAGGATCGAGGATTGAGGTTTGAGGATTGAGGATAGCAGATTGAGTATTGAGGATTGAAGATTGAGGATTGAGGATTGAGGATTGAGGATTGAGGATTGAGGATAGAGCATTGAAGACTGAGGATTGGGGATTGAGGATTGACGATTGAGGATTGAGTATTGAGGATTGAAGATTGAGTATTGATGATTGAATATTGAGTATTGAGGATTGAGGATAGAGGATTGAGGATTGAGGATTGAAGATTGAGTATTGGGGATTGAAGATTGAGGATTGAGGAATGAGGATTGAGGATGGAGAATGAAGACTGACGGTTCAGGATTGAGGTTTGAGGATTGAGGATCGATGATCGAGGACTGAGGATTGAGGATTGACGATTGAGCATTGAGGATTGAAGATTGAGGACTGGGGATTGAGGATTGAAGGTTGAGGATTAAGGATTGAAGATTGGGGATTGAGGATCTAGGATGGGAGATTGAATACTGAGATTGAAGATTGAGGATTGAGGATTGAGGATAGAGAATTGAGAATTGAGTATGAAGACTGGGGGTTGAGGATTGAGGTTTGACGGATGAGGATAGAGGGTTGAGGATTAAGGATTGAGGATTGAGGATTGAGGATTGAGGATTGAGTAATGAAAATTGAGTATTGATGCCTGAGGATTGAGGATTGAAGATTGAGGATTGATGATTGAGGATTGAGAATTGAGAATTGAGGATGAGGACTGAGGATTGAGGATGGAGGATTAGGGCTGAGGGTTGAGGACTGATGTTTGAGGACTGAGGACTGAGGATAGAGGATTGAGAATTGGCGATTGAGGATTGAGGATTGAAGATTGAGGATTGGGTATTGAGGATTGAAGAATGAGGATTGAGGATTGAGGATTGAGGGTTGAGGATTGAGGATTGAAGATTGAGGATTGGGTACTGAGGATTGTAGAATGAGGACTGAGGATTGAGGATTGAGGACTGAGGATTGAAGATTGAGTATTGAGGATTACAGATTGAGGATTGAGGATTGAGGAATGAGGATTGAGCATTGAAGATTGAGTATTGAGTATTGAAGACTGAAGATTGAGTATTGAAGATTGAGGATCTATGACTGAGGATTGAGGATTGAGGATTGAGGATTGAGAATTGAGGATTGAAAGTTGAGTACTGAGGATTGAATATTGAGGATTGAGGATTGAGGATTGAGGATTGAGTATGAGGGCTGAGGGTTTAGGATTGAGGTTTGAGTATAGAATCCTGAGAATTCAGGATATTGTATTGAGCATTGATAATTGAGGGTTGATGGTTGAGTATTGAGGATTGAGGATTGAGGATTGAGGATTGAGTATTGAAGATTGAGGATTGATGATTGAGGATTGAGGATTGAGGATTGAGGATTGAGGATTGAGGATTGAAGATTGACTATTGAGGATTGAGGATTGAGGATTGAGGACTGAGGATTGAGGATTGGGTATTGAGGATTGACGCTTGAGGTTTGAGGGTAGAGGATGTAGGATTGAAGAGAGAGGCCCGAGTGTTGAGGATTGAGTGTTGAGAATTGATGCTTGAGGTTTGAGATTTGATTATTGCATATTCTGAATTGAATATTGAACCATGAGAATTCAGGATGTTCTATTGAGTATTGAGAATTGAGGGTTGATGGTTGAGTATTGAGGATTGATGGTTGAGGGTTGAGTGTTGAATATTGAGCATTGAGGATTGAGGATTGAGGTTTCATGATTGAGGATTGAGGATTGATTATTGATGATTGAAGATTGAGGATTGAGGATTGAGAGTTGAGGATTGAGGATTGAGGATTGAGGATTGAGGATTGAGGATTGAAGATTGAAGACTGAGTATTGAAGATTGAGGATTTATGACTGAGGATTGAGGATTGAGGATTCAGGATTGACGATTGAGGAATGAAGATTGAGTACTGAGGATTGTATATTGAGGATTGAGGATTGAGGATTGAGGATTGAGAATGAGGGCTGAGGGTTGAGGATTGAGGGTTGAGTATAGAATCCTGAGAATTCAGGATATTGTGTTGAGCATTGAGAATTGAGGATTGATGGTTGAGTATTGAGGATTGAGGATTGATGGTTGAGGATTGAGTATTGACGATTGAGGATTGATGATTGAGGATTGAGTATTGAGGATTGAGGATTGAGGATTGAGGATTGAGAATTGACGATTGAGGATTGAGGATTGAGGATTGAGGATTGAGGATTGAGGATTGAGGATTGAGGATTGAGGATTGAGGATTGAAGATTGAAGACTGAGTATTGAAGATTGAGGATTTATGACTGAGGATTGAGGATTGAGGATTGAGGATTGAGGATTGAGGAATGAAGATTGAGTACTGAGGATTGAATATTGAGGATTGAGGATTGAGGATTCAGGATTGAGAATGAGGGCTGAGGGTTGAGGATTGAGGGTTGAGTATAGAATCCTGAGAATTCAGGATATTGTATTGAGCATTGAGAATTGAGGATTGATGGTTGAGTATTGAGGATTGAGGATTGATGATTGAGGATTGAGTATTGACGATTGAGGATTGATGATTGAGGATTGAGGATTGAGGATTGAGGATTGAGGATTGAGGAATGAGGATTGAAGATTGTGTATTGAGGATTGAGGATTGAGGATTGAGGATTGAGGATTGAGGATTGGGTATTGAGGATTGACGGTTGAGGTTTGAGTGTTGAGGATGTAGGATTGAAGAGAGAGGCCTTAGTGTTGAGGATTGAGTGTTGAGAATTGATGCTTAAAGTTTGAGATTTGATTATTGAATATTCTGAATTGAGTATTGAACCATGGGAATTCAGGATGTTCTATTGAGTATTCAGAATTGAGGATTGATGGTTGAGTATTGAGGATTGATGGTTGAGCGTTGAGTGTTGGATATTGAGCATTGAGGATTGAGGATTGAAGTTTGATGATTGAGGATTGAAGATTGATTATTGATGATTGAAGAGTGAGGATTAAGGATTGATGATTGGGAATTGAGGATCTAGGATTGGAGATTGATTATTGTGGATTGAAGATTGAGGGTTGAGGAATGAGGATTGAGGATGGAGAATGAAGACTTACGGTTGAGGATTGAGGTTTGAGGATTGAGGATCGATGATTGAGGACTGAGGATTGAGGATCGACGATTGAGCATTGAGGATTGAAGATTGAGAACTGGGGATTGAGGATTGAAGATTGAGGATTAAGGATTGAGGATAGAGAATTGAGAATTGAGTATGAAGACTGGGGGTTGAGGATTGAGGTTTGACGGATGAGGATAGAGGGTTGAGGATTAAGGATTGAGGATTGAGGATTGAGGATTGAGGATTGAGTAATGAAAATTGAGTATTGATGCCTGAGGATTGAGGATTGAAGATTGAGGATTGATGATTGAGGATTGAGAATTGAGAATTGAGGATGAGGACTGAGGATTGAGGATGGAGGGTTAGGGCTGAGGGTTGAGGACTGATGTTTGAGGACTGAGGACTGAGGATAGAGGATTGAGAATTGACGATTGAGGATTGAGGATTGAAGATTGAGGATTGAGGATTGGAGATTGAGTATTGAGGATTGAAGATTGAAGATTGAGTATTGAGGATTGAGGATTGAGGATTGAGGACTGAGGATTGAGGATTGAGGATTGAGAATTGAGGGTTGAGGATAGAGGATTGAAGATTGAGGATCGGGTATTGAGGATTGAAGGATGAGGATTGAGGATTGAGGTTTGAGGATTGGGGATTGCAGATTGAGTATTGAGGATTGAAGATTGATAGTTGAGGATTGAGGATTGAAGTTTGAGAATTGAGGATTGAGGATTGAGGATTGAGAATTGAAGATTGAGTATTGAGGATTGAAGATTGTGGATTGAGGATCGAGTACTGAGGATTGAGGAATGAGGATTGAAGATTGAGGATTGGGGATTGAGGATTGACGATTGAGGATTGAGTACTGAGGATTGAGGATTGAGGATTGAGGATTGAAGGTTGAGAATTGAAGATTGAGTATTGAGGACGAAGATTGCCGATTGAAGATTGAAGTTTGAGGATTGAGGATTGAGGATTGAGGATTGAGCATTGAAGATTGAGTACTGGGTATTGAGGATTGACGATTGAAAATTGATGATTGAATATTGAGGACTGAGGATTGAGGGTTGTGAATTGAGGACGAGGACTGAGGCTTGAATATTGATGTTTGAGGTCTGAGGATTGAGGATTGAGCATTGAGAATTGAGGATTGAGGATTGAGGATTGAGGATAGAGCATTGAAGACTGAGGATTGGGGATTGAGGATTGACGATTGAGGATTGAGTATTGAGGATTGAAGATTGAGTATTGATGATTGAAGATTGAGTATTGAGGATTGAGGATAGAGGATTGAGGATTGAGGATTGAAGATTGAGTATTGGGGATTGAAGATTGAGGATTGAGGAATGAGGATTGAGGATGGAGAATGAAGACTGACGGTTCAGGATTGAGGTTTGAGAATTGAGGATCGATGATTGAGGACTGAGGATTGAGGATTGACGATTGAGCATTGAGGATTGAAGATTGAGGACTGGGGATTGAGGATTGAAGGTTGAGGATTAAGGATTGAAGATTGGGGATTGAGGATCTAGGATGGGAGATTGAATACTGAGATTGAAGATTGAGGATTGAGGATTGAGGATAGAGAATTGAGAATTGAGTATGAAGACTGGGGGTTGAGGATTGAGGTTTGACGGATGAGGATAGAGGGTTGAGGATTAAGGATTGAGGATTGAGGATTGAGGATTGAGGATTGAGTAATGAAAATTGAGTATTGATGCCTGAGGATTGAGGATTGAAGATTGAGGATTGATGATTGAGGATTGAGAATTGAGAATTGAGGATGAGGACTGAGGATTGAGGATGGAGGATTAGGGCTGAGGGTTGAGGACTGATGTTTGAGGACTGAGGACTGAGGATAGAGGATTGAGAATTGACGATTGAGGATTGAGGATTGAAGATTGAGGATTGGGTATTGAGGATTGAAGAATGAGGATTGAGGATTGAGGATTGAGGGTTGAGGATTGAGGATTGAAGATTGAGGATTGGGTACTGAGGATTGAAGAATGAGGACTGAGGATTGAGGATTGAGGACTGAGGATTGAAGATTGAGTATTGAGGATTAAAGATTGAGGATTGAGGATTGAGGAATGAGGATTGAGCATTGAAGATTGAGTATTGAGTATTGAAGACTGAAGATTGAGTATTGAAGATTGAGGATCTATGACTGAGGATTGAGGATTGAGGATTGAGGATTGAGAATTGAGGATTGAAGGTTGAGTACTGAGGATTGAATATTGAGGATTCAGGATTGAGGATTGAGGATTGAGTATGAGGGCTGAGGGTTTAGGATTGAGGTTTGAGTATAGAATCCTGAGAATTCAGGATATTGTATTGAGCATTGATAATTGAGGGTTGATGGTTGAGTATTGAGGATTGAGGATTGAGGATTGAGGATTGAGTATTGAAGATTGAGGATTGATGATTGAGGATTGAGGATTGAGGATTGAGGGTTGAGGATTGAAGATTGAGGATTGGGTATTGAGGATTGAAGAATGAGGATCGAGGATTGAGGTTTGAGGATTGAGGATAGCAGATTGAGTATTGAGGATTGAAGATTGAGGATTGAGGATTGAGGATTGAGGATTGAGGATTGAGGATAGAGCATTGAAGACTGAGGATTGGGGATTGAGGATTGACGATTGAGGATTGAGTATTGAGGATTGAAGATTGAGTATTGATGATTGAATATTGAGTATTGAGGATTGAGGATAGAGGATTGAGGATTGAGGATTGAAGATTGAGTATTGGGGATTGAAGACTGAGGATTGAGGAATGAGGATTGAGGATGGAGAATGAAGACTGACGGTTCAGGATTGAGGTTTGAGGATTGAGGATCGATGATCGAGGACTGAGGATTGAGGATTGACGATTGAGCATTGAGGATTGAAGATTGAGGACTGGGGATTGAGGATTGAAGGTTGAGGATTAAGGATTGAAGATTGGGGATTGAGGATCTAGGATGGGAGATTGAATACTGAGATTGAAGATTGAGGATTGAGGATTGAGGATAGAGAATTGAGAATTGAGTATGAAGACTGGGGGTTGAGGATTGAGGTTTGACGGATGAGGATAGAGGGTTGAGGATTAAGGATTGAGGATTGAGGATTGAGGATTGAGGATTGAGTAATGAAAATTGAGTATTGATGCCTGAGGATTGAGGATTGAAGATTGAGGATTGATGATTGAGGATTGAGAATTGAGAATTGAGGATGAGGACTGAGGATTGAGGATGGAGGATTAGGGCTGAGGGTTGAGGACTGATGTTTGAGGACTGAGGACTGAGGATAGAGGATTGAGAATTGGCGATTGAGGATTGAGGATTGAAGATTGAGGATTGGGTATTGAGGATTGAAGAATGAGGATTGAGGATTGAGGATTGAGGGTTGAGGATTGAGGATTGAAGATTGAGGATTGGGTACTGAGGATTGTAGAATGAGGACTGAGGATTGAGGATTGAGGACTGAGGATTGAAGATTGAGTATTGAGGATTAAAGATTGAGGATTGAGGATTGAGGAATGAGGATTGAGCATTGAAGATTGAGTATTGAGTATTGAAGACTGAAGATTGAGTATTGAAGATTGAGGATCTATGACTGAGGATTGAGGATTGAGGATTGAGGATTGAGAATTGAGGATTGAAAGTTGAGTACTGAGGATTGAATATTGAGGATTGAGGATTGAGGATTGAGGATTGAGTATGAGGGCTGAGGGTTTAGGATTGAGGTTTGAGTATAGAATCCTGAGAATTCAGGATATTGTATTGAGCATTGATAATTGAGGGTTGATGGTTGAGTATTGAGGATTGAGGATTGAGGATTGAGGATTGAGTATTGAAGATTGAGGATTGATGATTGAGGATTGAGGATTGAGGATTGAGGATTGAGGATTGAGGATTGAAGATTGAGTATTGAGGATTGAGGATTGAGGATTGAGGACTGAGGATTGAGGATTGGGTATTGAGGATTGACGCTTGAGGTTTGAGGGTAGAGGATGTAGGGTTGAAGAGAGAGGCCCGAGTGTTGAGGATTGAGTGTTGAGAATTGATGCTTGAGGTTTGAGATTTGATTATTGCATATTCTGAATTGAGTATTGAACCATGGGAATTCAGGATGTTCTATTGAGTATTGAGAATTGAGGGTTGATGGTTGAGTATTGAGGATTGATGGTTGAGGGTTGAGTGTTGAATATTGAGCATTGAGGATTGAGGATTGAGGTTTCATGATTGAGGATTGAGGATTGATTATTGATGATTGAAGATTGAGGATTGAGGATTGAGAGTTGAGGATTGAGGATTGAGGATTGAGGATTGAGGATTGAGGATTGAAGATTGAAGACTGAGTATTGAAGATTGAGGATTTATGACTGAGGATTGAGGATTGAGGATTCAGGATTGACGATTGAGGAATGAAGATTGAGTACTGAGGATTGTATATTGAGGATTGAGGATTGAGGATTGAGGATTGAGAATGAGGGCTGAGGGTTGAGGATTGAGGGTTGAGTATAGAATCCTGAGAATTCAGGATATTGTGTTGAGCATTGAGAATTGAGGATTGATGGTTGAGTATTGAGGATTGAGGATTGATGGTTGAGGATTGAGTATTGACGATTGAGGATTGATGATTGAGGATTGAGTATTGAGGATTGAGGATTGAGGATTGAGGATTGAGAATTGACGATTGAGGATTGAGGATTGAGGATTGAGGATTGAGGATTGAGGATTGAGGATTGAGGATTGAGGATTGAGGATTGAAGATTGAAGACTGAGTATTGAAGATTGAGGATTTATGACTGAGGATTGAGGATTGAGGATTGAGGATTGAGGATTGAGGAATGAAGATTGAGTACTGAGGATTGAATATTGAGGATTGAGGATTGAGGATTCAGGATTGAGAATGAGGGCTGAGGGTTGAGGATTGAGGGTTGAGTATAGAATCCTGAGAATTCAGGATATTGTATTGAGCATTGAGAATTGAGGATTGATGGTTGAGTATTGAGGATTGAGGATTGATGATTGAGGATTGAGTATTGACGATTGAGGATTGATGATTGAGGATTGAGGATTGAGGATTGAGGATTGAGGATTGAGGAATGAGGATTGAAGATTGTGTATTGAGGATTGAGGATTGAGGATTGAGGATTGAGGATTGAGGATTGGGTATTGAGGATTGACGGTTGAGGTTTGAGTGTTGAGGATGTAGGATTGAAGAGAGAGGCCTTAGTGTTGAGGATTGAGTGTTGAGAATTGATGCTTGAGGTTTGAGATTTGATTATTGAATATTCTGAATTGAGTATTGAACCATGGGAATTCAGGATGTTCTATTGAGTATTCAGAATTGAGGATTGATGGTTGAGTATTGAGGATTGATGGTTGAGCGTTGAGTGTTGGATATTGAGCATTGAGGATTGAGGATTGAAGTTTGATGATTGAGGATTGAAGATTGATTATTGATGATTGAAGAGTGAGGATTAAGGATTGATGATTGGGAATTGAGGATCTAGGATTGGAGATTGATTATTGTGGATTGAAGATTGAGGGTTGAGGAATGAGGATTGAGGATGGAGAATGAAGACTTACGGTTGAGGATTGAGGTTTGAGGATTGAGGATCGATGATTGAGGACTGAGGATTGAGGATCGACGATTGAGCATTGAGGATTGAAGATTGAGGACTGGGGATTGAGGATTGAAGATTGAGGATTAAGGATTGAGGATAGAGAATTGAGAATTGAGTATGAAGACTGGGGGTTGAGGATTGAGGTTTGACGGATGAGGATAGAGGGTTGAGGATTAAGGATTGAGGATTGAGGATTGAGGATTGAGGATTGAGTAATGAAAATTGAGTATTGATGCCTGAGGATTGAGGATTGAAGATTGAGGATTGATGATTGAGGATTGAGAATTGAGAATTGAGGATGAGGACTGAGGATTGAGGATGGAGGGTTAGGGCTGAGGGTTGAGGACTGATGTTTGAGGACTGAGGACTGAGGATAGAGGATTGAGAATTGACGATTGAGGATTGAGGATTGAAGATTGAGGATTGGGTATTGAGGATTGAAGAATGAGGATTGAGGATTGAGGATTGAGGATTGAGGGTTGAGGATTGAGGATTGAGGATTGAGGATTGAGGATTGAGGATTGAGGATTGAGGATTGAGGATTGAGGGTTGAAGATTGAAAATTGATGATTGAATATTGAGGACTGAGGATTGAGGTTTGTGGATTGAGGACGAGGACTGAGGGTTGAATATAAATGTTTGAGGTCTGAGGATTGAGGATTGAGGATTGAGAATTGAGGATTGAGGATTGAGGATTGGAGATTTAGTATTGAGGATTGAAGATTGAAGATTGAGTATTGAGGATTGAGGATTGAGGATTGAGGATTGAGGATTGAGGATTGAGGATTGAGAATTGAGGGTTGAGGATAGAGGATTGAAGATTGAGGATCGGGTATTGAGGATTGAAGGATGAGGATTGAGGATTGAGGTTTGAGGATTGGGGATTGCAGATTGAGTATTGAGGATTGAAGATTGATAGTTGAGGATTGAGGATTGAAGTTTGAGAATTGAGGATTGAGGATTGAGGATTGAGAATTGAAGATTGAGTATTGAGGATTGAAGATTGTGGATTGAGGATCGAGTACTGAGGATTGAGGGATGAGGATTGAAGATTGAGGATTGGGGATTGAGGATTGACGATTGAGGATTGAGTACTGAGGATTGAGGATTGAGGATTGAGGATTGAAGGTTGAGAATTGAAGATTGAGTATTGAGGACGAAGATTGCCGATTGAAGATTGAAGTTTGAGGATTGAGGATTGAGGATTGAGGATTGAGCATTGAAGATTGAGTACTGGGTATTGAGGATTGACGATTGAAAATTGATGATTGAATATTGAGGACTGAGGATTGAGGGTTGTGGATTGAGGACGAGGACTGAGGCTTGAATATTGATGTTTGAGGTCTGAGGATTGAGGATTGAGCATTGAGAATTGAGGATTGAGGATTGAGGATTGAGGATAGAGCATTGAAGACTGAGGATTGGGGATTGAGGATTGACGATTGAGGATTGAGTATTGAGGATTGAAGATTGAGTATTGATGATTGAAGATTGAGTATTGAGGATTGAGGATAGAGGATTGAGGATTGAGGATTGAAGATTGAGTATTGGGGATTGAAGATTGAGGATTGAGGATTGGGTATTGAGGATTGACGGTTGAGGTTTGAGTGTTGAGGATGTAGGATTGAAGAGAGAGGCCTTAGTGTTGAGGATTGAGTGTTGAGAATTGATGCTTGAGGTTTGAGATTTGATTATTGAATATTCTGAATTGAGTATTGAACCATGGGAATTCAGGATGTTCTATTGAGTATTCAGAATTGAGGATTGATGGTTGAGTATTGAGGATTGATTGTTGAGCGTTGAGTGTTGGATATTGAGCATTGAGGATTGAGGATTGAAGTTTGATGATTGAGGATTGAAGATTGATTATTGATGATTGAAGAGTGAGGATTAAGGATTGATGATTGGGAATTGAGGATCTAGGATTGGAGATTGATTATTGTGGATTGAAGATTGAGGGTTGAGGAATGAGGATTGAGGATGGAGAATGAAGACTTACGGTTGAGGATTGAGCTTTGAGGATTGAGGATCGATGATTGAGGACTGAGGATTGAGGATCGACGATTGAGCATTGAGGATTGAAGATTGAGGACTGGGGATTGAGGATTGAAGATTGAGGATTAAGGATTGAGGATAGAGAATTGAGAATTGAGTATGAAGACTGGGGGTTGAGGATTGAGGTTTGACGGATGAGGATAGAGGGTTGAGGATTAAGGATTGAGGATTGAGGATTGAGGATTGAGGATTGAGTAATGAAAATTGAGTATTGATGCCTGAGGATTGAGGATTGAAGATTGAGGATTGATGATTGAGGATTGAGAATTGAGAATTGAGGATGAGGACTGAGGATTGAGGATGGAGGGTTAGGGCTGAGGGTTGAGGACTGATGTTTGAGGACTGAGGACTGAGGATAGAGGATTGAGAATTGACGATTGAGGATTGAGGATTGAAGATTGAGGATTGGGTATTGATGATTGAAGAATGAGGATTGAGGATTGAGGATTGAGGATTGAGGATTGAGGATTGAGGATTGAGGATTGAGGATTGAGGATTGAGGATTGAGGATTGAGGATTGAGGATTGAGGATTGAGGGTTGAAGATTGAAAATTGATGATTGAATATTGAGGACTGAGGATTGAGGTTTGTGGATTGAGGACGAGGACTGAGGGTTGAATATAAATGTTTGAGGTCTGAGGATTGAGGATTGAGGATTGAGAATTGAGGATTGAGGATTGAGGATTGGAGATTGAGTATTGAGGATTGAAGATTGAAGATTGAGTATTGAGGATTGAGGATTGAGGAATGCGGATTGAAGATTGAGGATTGGGGATTGAGGATTGACGATTGAGGATTGAGTACTGAGGATTGAGGATTGAGGATTGAGGATTGAAGGTTGAGAATTGAAGATTGAGTATTGAGGACGAAGATTGCCGATTGAAGATTGAAGTTTGAGGATTGAGGATTGAGGATTGAGGATTGAGCATTGAAGATTGAGTACTGGGTATTGAGGATTGACGATTGAAAATTGATGATTGAATATTGAGGACTGAGGATTGAGGGTTGTGGATTGAGGACGAGGACTGAGGCTTGAATATTGATGTTTGAGGTCTGAGGATTGAAGATTGAGTATTGATGATTGAAGATTGAGTATTGAGGATTGAGGATAGAGGATTGAGGATTGAGGATTGAAGATTGAGTATTGGGGATTGAAGATTGAGGATTGAGGAATGAGGATTGAGGATGGAGAATGAAGACTGACGGTTCAGGATTGAGGTTTGAGAATTGAGGATCGATGATTGAGGACTGAGGATTGAGGATTGACGATTGAGCATTGAGGATTGAAGATTGAGGACTGGGGATTGAGGATTGAAGGTTGAGGATTAAGGATTGAAGATTGGGGATTGAGGATCTAGGATGGGAGATTGAATACTGAGATTGAAGATTGAGGATTGAGGATTGAGGATAGAGAATTGAGAATTGAGTATGAAGACTGGGGGTTGAGGATTGAGGTTTGACGGATGAGGATAGAGGGTTGAGGATTAAGGATTGAGGATTGAGGATTGAGGATTGAGGATTGAGTAATGAAAATTGAGTATTGATGCCTGAGGATTGAGGATTGAAGATTGAGGATTGATGATTGAGGATTGAGAATTGAGAATTGAGGATGAGGACTGAGGATTGAGGATGGAGGATTAGGGCTGAGGGTTGAGGACTGATGTTTGAGGACTGAGGACTGAGGATAGAGGATTGAGAATTGACGATTGAGGATTGAGGATTGAAGATTGTGGATTGGGTATTGAGGATTGAAGAATGAGGATTGAGGATTGAGGATTGGGGGTTGAGGATTGAGGATTGAAGATTGAGGATTGGGTACTGAGGATTGAAGAATGAGGACTGAGGATTGAGGTTTGAGAACTGAGGATTGAAGATTGAGTATTGAGGATTAAAGATTGAGGATTGAGGATTGAGGAATGAGGATTGAGCATTGAAGATTGAGTATTGGGTATTGAAGATTGAAGATTGAGTATTGAAGATTGAGGATTTATGACTGAGGATTGAGGATTGAGGATTGAGGATAGAGAATTGAGGATTGAAGGTTGAGTACTGAGGATTGAATATTGAGGATTGAGGATTGAGGATTGAGGATTGAGTATGAGGGCTGAGGGTTGAGGATTGAGGTTTGAGTATAGAATCCTGAGAATTCAGGATATTGTATTGAGCATTGATAATTGAGGGTTGATGGTTGAGTATTGAGGATTGAGGACTGAGGATTGAGGATTGAGTATTGAAGATTGAGGATTGAAGATTGAGGATTGAGGTTTGAGGATTGAGGATTGAGGATTGAGGATTGAAGATTGAGTATTGAGGATTGAGGATTGAGGATTGAGGACCGAGGATTGAGGATTGGGTATTGAGGATTGACGCCTGAGGTTTGAGTGTTGAGGATGTAGGATTGAAGAGAGAGGCCTGAGTGTTGAGGATTGAGTGTTGAGAGTTGATGCTTGAGGTTTGAGATTTGATTATTGAATATTCTGAATTGAGTATTGGACCATGAGAATTCAGGATGTTCTATTGAGTATTGAGAATTGAGCGTTGATGGTTGAGTATTGAGGATTGATGGTTGAGGGTTGAGTGTTGAATATTGAGCATTGAGGATTGAGGATTGAGGTTTCATGATTGAGGATTGAAGATTGATTATTGATGATTGAAGATTGAGGATTGAGGATTGAGGGTTGAGGATTGAGGACGAGGACTGACGGTTGAGGTTTGAGGTTTGAGGATTGAGGATTGAGGATTGAGGACTGAGGCTGAGGATTGAGGATTGAGCATAGAGGATAATGAAGATTGAGGACTGGCGATTGAGGATTGAAGAGTGAGGATTAAGGATTGATGATTGGGGATTGAGGATCTAGGATTGGAGATTGATTATTGTGGATTGAAGATTGAGGGTTGAGGAATGAGGATTGAGGATGGAGAATGAAGACTTACGGTTGAGGATTGAGGTTTGAGGATTGAGGATCGATGATTGAGGACTGAGGATTGAGGATTGACGATTGAGCATTGAGGATTGAAGATTGAGGACTGGGGATTGAGGATTGAAGATTGAGGATTAAGGATTGAAGATTGGGGATTGAGGATCTAGGATTGGAGATTGAATATTGAGATTGAAGATTGAGGATTGAGGATTGAGGATAGAGAATTGAGAATTGAGTATGAAGACTGGGGGTTGATGATTGAGGTTTGAAGGATGAGGATAGAGGGTTGAGGATTAAGGATTGAGGATTGAGGATTGAGGATTGAGGATTGAGTAATGAAAATTGAGTATTGATTCCTGAGGATTGAGGATTGAAGATTGAGGATTGATGATTGAGGATTGAGAATTGAGAATTGAGAATTGAGGATGAGGACTGAGGGTTGAGGATTGAGGGTTGAGTATAGAATCCTGAGAATTCAGGATATTGTGTTGAGCATTGAGAATTGAGGATTGATGGTTGAGTATTGAGGATTGAGGATTGATGGTTGAGGATTGAGTATTGACGATTGAGGATTGATGATTGAGGATTGAGTATTGAGGATTGAGGATTGAGGATTGAGGATTGAGAATTGACGATTGAGGATTGAGGATTGAGGATTGAGGATTGAGGATTGAGGATTGAGGATTGAGGATTGAGGATTGAGGATTGAAGATTGAAGACTGAGTATTGAAGATTGAGGATTTATGACTGAGGATTGAGGATTGAGGATTGAGGATTGAGGATTGAGGAATGAAGATTGAGTACTGAGGATTGAATATTGAGGATTGAGGATTGAGGATTCAGGATTGAGAATGAGGGCTGAGGGTTGAGGATTGAGGGTTGAGTATAGAATCCTGAGAATTCAGGATATTGTATTGAGCATTGAGAATTGAGGATTGATGGTTGAGTATTGAGGATTGAGGATTGATGATTGAGGATTGAGTATTGACGATTGAGGATTGATGATTGAGGATTGAGGATTGAGGATTGAGGATTGAGGATTGAGGAATGAGGATTGAAGATTGTGTATTGAGGATTGAGGATTGAGGATTGAGGATTGAGGATTGAGGATTGGGTATTGAGGATTGACGGTTGAGGTTTGAGTGTTGAGGACGTAGGATTGAAGAGAGAGGCCTTAGTGTTGAGGATTGAGTGTTGAGAATTGATGCTTGAGGTTTGAGATTTGATTATTGAATATTCTGAATTGAGTATTGAACCATGGGAATTCAGGATGTTCTATTGAGTATTCAGAATTGAGGATTGATGGTTGAGTATTGAGGATTGATGGTTGAGCGTTGAGTGTTGGATATTGAGCATTGAGGATTGAGGATTGAAGTTTGATGATTGAGGATTGAAGATTGATTATTGATGATTGAAGAGTGAGGATTAAGGATTGATGATTGGGAATTGAGGATCTAGGATTGGAGATTGATTATTGTGGATTGAAGATTGAGGGTTGAGGAATGAGGATTGAGGATGGAGAATGAAGACTTACGGTTGAGGATTGAGGTATGAGGATTGAGGATCGATGATTGAGGACTGAGGATTGAGGATCGACGATTGAGCATTGAGGATTGAAGATTGAGGACTGGGGATTGAGGATTGAAGATTGAGGATTAAGGATTGAGGATAGAGAATTGAGAATTGAGTATGAAGACTGGGGGTTGAGGATTGAGGTTTGACGGATGAGGATAGAGGGTTGAGGATTAAGGATTGAGGATTGAGGATTGAGGATTGAGGATTGAGTAATGAAAATTGAGTATTGATGCCTGAGGATTGAGGATTGAAGATTGAGGATTGATGATTGAGGATTGAGAATTGAGAATTGAGGATGAGGACTGAGGATTGAGGATGGAGGGTTAGGGCTGAGGGTTGAGGACTGATGTTTGAGGACTGAGGACTGAGGATAGAGGACTGAGAATTGACGATTGAGGATTGAGGATTGAAGATTGAGGATTGGGTATTGAGGATTGAAGAATGAGGATTGAGGATTGAGGATTGAGGATTGAGGATTGAGGATTGAGGATTGAGGATTGAGGATTGAGGATTGAGGATTGAGGATTGAGGATTGAGGATTGAGGGTTGAAGATTGAAAATTGATGATTGAATATTGAGGACTGAGGATTGAGGTTTGTGGATTGAGGACGAGGACTGAGGGTTGAATATAAATGTTTGAGGTCTGAGGATTGAGGATTGAGGATTGAGAATTGAGGATTGAGGATTGAGGATTGGAGATTGAGTATTGAGGATTGAAGATTGAAGATTGAGTATTGAGGATTGAGGATTGAGGATTGAGGATTGAGGATTGAGGATTGAGGATTGAGAATTGAGGGTTGAGGATAGAGGATTGAAGATTGAGGATCGGGTATTGAGGATTGAAGGATGAGGATTGAGGATTGAGGTTTGAGGATTGGGGATTGCAGATTGAGTATTGAGGATTGAAGATTGATAGTTGAGGATTGAGGATTGAAGTTTGAGAATTGAGGATTGAGGATTGAGGATTGAGAATTGAAGATTGAGTATTGAGGATTGAAGATTGTGGATTGAGGATCGAGTACTGAGGATTGAGGAATGAGGATTGAAGATTGAGGATTGGGGATTGAGGATTGACGATTGAGGATTGAGTACTGAGGATTGAGGATTGAGGATTGAGGATTGAAGGTTGAGAATTGAAGATTGAGTATTGTGGACGAAGATTGCCGATTGAAGATTGAAGTTTGAGGATTGAGGATTGAGGATTGAGGATTGAGCATTGAAGATTGAGTACTGGGTATTGAGGATTGACGATTGAAAATTGATGATTGAATATTGAGGACTGAGGATTGAGGGTTGTGGATTGAGGACGAGGACTGAGGCTTGAATATTGATGTTTGAGGTCTGAGGATTGAGGATTGAGCATTGAGAATTGAGGATTGAGGATTGAGGATTGAGGATAGAGCATTGAAGACTGAGGATTGGGGATTGAGGATTGACGATTGAGGATTGAGTATTGAGGATTGAAGATTGAGTATTGATGATTGAAGATTGAGTATTGAGGATTGAGGATAGAGGATTGAGGATTGAGGATTGAAGATTGAGTATTGGGGATTGAAGATTGAGGATTGAGGATTGGGTATTGAGGATTGACGGTTGAGGTTTGAGTGTTGAGGATGTAGGATTGAAGAGAGAGGCCTTAGTGTTGAGGATTGAGTGTTGAGAATTGATGCTTGAGGTTTGAGATTTGATTATTGAATATTCTGAATTGAGTATTGAACCATGGGAATTCAGGATGTTCTATTGAGTATTCAGAATTGAGGATTGATGGTTGAGTATTGAGGATTGATTGTTGAGCGTTGAGTGTTGGATATTGAGCATTGAGGATTGAGGATTGAAGTTTGATGATTGAGGATTGAAGATTGATTATTGATGATTGAAGAGTGAGGATTAAGGATTGATGATTGGGAATTGAGGATCTAGGATTGGAGATTGATTATTGTGGATTGAAGATTGAGGGTTGAGGAATGAGGATTGAGGATGGAGAATGAAGACTTACGGTTGAGGATTGAGGTTTGAGGATTGAGGATCGATGATTGAGGACTGAGGATTGAGGATCGACGATTGAGCATTGAGGATTGAAGATTGAGGACTGGGGATTGAGGATTGAAGATTGAGGATTAAGGATTGAGGATAGAGAATTGAGAATTGAGTATGAAGACTGGGGGTTGAGGATTGAGGTTTGACGGATGAGGATAGAGGGTTGAGGATTAAGGATTGAGGATTGAGGATTGAGGATTGAGGATTGAGTAATGAAAATTGAGTATTGATGCCTGAGGATTGAGGATTGAAGATTGAGGATTGATGATTGAGGATTGAGAATTGAGAATTGAGGATGAGGACTGAGGATTGAGGATGGAGGGTTAGGGCTGAGGGTTGAGGACTGATGTTTGAGGACTGAGGACTGAGGATAGAGGATTGAGAATTGACGATTGAGGATTGAGGATTGAAGATTGAGGATTGGGTATTGAGGATTGAAGAATGAGGATTGAGGATTGAGGATTGAGGATTGAGGATTGAGGATTGAGGATTGAGGATTGAGGATTGAGGATTGAGGATTGAGGATTGAGGATTGAGGATTGAGGGTTGAAGATTGAAAATTGATGATTGAATATTGAGGACTGAGGATTGAGGTTTGTGGATTGAGGACGAGGACTGAGGGTTGAATATAAATGTTTGAGGTCTGAGGATTGAGGATTGAGGATTGAGAATTGAGGATTGAGGATTGAGGATTGGAGATTGAGTATTGAGGATTGAAGATTGAAGATTGAGTATTGAGGATTGAGGATTGAGGATTGAGGATTGAGGATTGAGGATTGAGGATTGAGAATTGAGGGTTGAGGATAGAGGATTGAAGATTGAGGATCGGGTATTGAGGATTGAAGGATGAGGATTGAGGATTGAGGTTTGAGGATTGGGGATTGCAGATTGAGTATTGAGGATTGAAGATTGATAGTTGAGGATTGAGGATTGAAGTTTGAGAATTGAGGATTGAGGATTGAGGATTGAGAATTGAAGATTGAGTATTGAGGATTGAAGATTGTGGATTGAGGATCGAGTACTGAGGATTGAGGAATGAGGATTGAAGATTGAGGATTGGGGATTGAGGATTGACGATTGAGGATTGAGTACTGAGGATTGAGGATTGAGGATTGAGGATTGAAGGTTGAGAATTGAAGATTGAGTATTGAGGACGAAGATTGCCGATTGAAGATTGAAGTTTGAGGATTGAGGATTGAGGATTGAGGATTGAGCATTGAAGATTGAGTACTGGGTATTGAGGATTGACGATTGAAAATTGATGATTGAATATTGAGGACTGAGGATTGAGGGTTGTGGATTGAGGACGAGGACTGAGGCTTGAATATTGATGTTTGAGGTCTGAGGATTGCGGATTGAGCATTGAGAATTGAGGATTGAGGATTGAGGATTGAGGATAGAGCATTGAAGACTGAGGATTGGGGATTGAGGATTGACGATTGAGGATTGAGTATTGAGGATTGAAGATTGAGTATTGATGATTGAAGATTGAGTATTGAGGATTGAGGATAGAGGATTGAGGATTGAGGATTGGAGATTGAGTATTGGGGATTGAAGATTGAGGATTGAGGAATGAGGATTGAGGATGGAGAATGAAGACTGACGGTTCAGGATTGAGGTTTGAGAATTGAGGATCGATGATTGAGGACTGAGGATTGAGGATTGACGATTGAGCATTGAGGATTGAAGATTGAGGACTGGGGATTGAGGATTGAAGGTTGAGGATTAAGGATTGAAGATTGGGGATTGAGGATCTAGGATGGGAGATTGAATACTGAGATTGAAGATTGAGGATTGAGGATTGAGGATAGAGAATTGAGAATTGAGTATGAAGACTGGGGGTTGAGGATTGAGGTTTGACGGATGAGGATAGAGGGTTGAGGATTAAGGATTGAGGATTGAGGATTGAGGATTGAGGATTGAGTAATGAAAATTGAGTATTGATGCCTGAGGATTGAGGATTGAAGATTGAGGATTGATGATTGAGGATTGAGAATTGAGAATTGAGGATGAGGACTGAGGATTGAGGATGGAGGATTAGGGCTGAGGGTTGAGGACTGATGTTTGAGGACTGAGGACTGAGGATAGAGGATTGAGAATTGACGATTGAGGATTGAGGATTGAAGATTGAGGATTGGGTATTGAGGATTGAAGAATGAGGATTGAGGATTGAGGATTGGGGGTTGAGGATTGAGGATTGAAGATTGAGGATTGGGTACTGAGGATTGAAGAATGAGGACTGAGGATTGAGGTTTGAGAACTGAGGATTGAAGATTGAGTATTGAGGATTAAAGATTGAGGATTGAGGATTGAGGAATGAGGATTGAGCATTGAAGATTGAGTATTGGGTATTGAAGATTGAAGATTGAGTATTGAAGATTGAGGATTTATGACTGAGGATTGAGGAATGAGGATTGAGGATAGAGAATTGAGGATTGAAGGTTGAGTACTGAGGATTGAATATTGAGGATTGAGGATTGAGGATTGAGGATTGAGTATGAGGGCTGAGGGTTGAGGATTGAGGTTTGAGTATAGAATCCTGAGAATTCAGGATATTGTATTGAGCATTGATAATTGAGGGTTGATGGTTGAGTATTGAGGATTGATGGTTGAGGGTTGAGTGTTGAATATTGAGCATTGAGGATTGAGGATTGAGGTTTCATGATTGAGGATTGAGGATTGATTATTGATGATTGAAGATTGAGGATTGAGGATTGAGGATTGAGGATTGAGGAATGAAGATTGAGTACTGAGGATTGGATATTGAGGATTGAGGATTGAGGATTCAGGATTGAGAATGAGGGCTGAGGGTTGAGGATTGAGGGTTGAGTATAGAATCCTGAGAATTCAGGATATTGTATTGAGCATTGAGAATTGAGGATTGATGGTTGAGTATTGAGGATTGAGGATTGATGATTGAGGATTGAGTATTGACGATTGAGGATTGATGATTGAGGATTGAGGATTGAGGATTGAGGATTGAGGATTGAGGATTGAGGAATGAAGATTGTGTATTGAGGATTGAGGATTGAGGATTGAGGATTGAGGATTGAGGATTGGGTATTGAGGATTGACGGTTGAGGTTTGAGTGTTGAGGATGTAGGATTGAAGAGAGAGGCCTGAGTGTTGAGGATTGAGTGTTGAGAATTGATGCTTGAGGTTTGAGATTTGATTATTGAATATTCTGAATTGAGTATTGAACCTTGGGAATTCAGGATGTTCTATTGAGTATTCAGAATTGAGGATTGATGGTTGAGTATTGAGGATTGATGGTTGAGCGTTGAGTGTTGGATATTGAGCATTGAGGATTGAGGATTGAAGTTTCATGATTGAGGATTGAAGATTGATTATTGATGATTGAAGATTGAGGATTGAGGATTGAGGGTTGAGGATTGAGGACGAGGACTGACGGTTGAGGTTTGAGGTTTGAGGATTGAGGATTGAGGATTGAGGACTGAGGCTGAGGATTGAGGATTGAGCATAGAGGATAATGAAGATTGAGGACTGGCGATTGAGGATTGAAGAGTGAGGATTAAGGATTGATGATTGGGGATTGAGGATCTAGGATTGGAGATTGATTATTGTGGATTGAAGATTGAGGGTTGAGGAATGAGGATTGAGGATGGAGAATGAAGACTTACGGTTGAGGATTGAGGTTTGAGGATTGAGGATCGATGATTGAGGACTGAGGATTGAGGATTGACGATTGAGCATTGAGGATTGAAGATTGAGGACTGGGGATTGAGGATTGAAGATTGAGGATTAAGGATTGAAGATTGGGGATTGAGGATCTAGGATTGGAGATTGAATATTGAGATTGAAGATTGAGGATTGAGGATTGAGGATAGAGAATTGAGAATTGAGTATGAAGACTGGGGGTTGATGATTGAGGTTTGAGGATTGAGGATTGAGGATTGAGGATTGAGGATTGAGAATTGACGATTGAGGATTGAGGATTGAGGATTGAGGATTGAGGATTGAGGATTGAAGTTTCATGATTGAGGATTGAAGATTGATTATTGATGATTGAAGATTGAGGATTGAGGATTGAGGGTTGAGGATTGAGGACGAGGACTGACGGTTGAGTATTGAGGATTGAGGATTGATGATTGAGGATTGAGTATTGACGATTGAGGATTGATGATTGAGGATTGAGGATTGAGGATTGAGGATTGAGGATTGAGGATTGAGAATTGAGGATTGAGGATTGAGGATTGAGGATTGAGGATTGAATATTGAGGATTGATGATTGAGGATTGAGGATTGAGAATGAGGGCTGAGGGTTGAGGATTGAGGGTTGAGTATAGAATCCTGAGAATTCAGGATATTGTATTGAGCATTGAGAATTGAGGATTGATGGTTGAGTATTGAGGATTGAGGATTGATGATTGAGGATTGAGTATTGACGATTGAGGATTGATGATTGAAGGTTGAGGATTGAGGGTTGAGGATTGAGGATTGAGGATTGAAGATTGTGTATTGAGGATTGACGATTGAGGATTGAGGATTGAGGATTGAGGATTGGGTATTGAGTATTGACGGTTGAGGTTTGAGTGTTGAGGATGTAGGATTGAAGAGAGAGGCCTGAATGTTGAGGATTGAGTGTTGAGAATTGATGCTTGAGGTTTGAGATTTGATTATTGAATATTCTGAATTGAGTATTGAACCATGGGAATTCAGGATGTTCTATTGAGTATTGAGAATTGAGGATTGATGGTTGAGTATTGAGGATCGATGGTTGAGCGTTGAGTGTTGGATATTGAGCATTGATGATTGAGGATTGAGGTTTCATGATTGAGGATTGAGGATTGATTATTGATGATTGAAGATTGAGGATTGAGGATTGAGAGTTGAGGATTGAAGATTGAGTATTGAGGATTAAAGATTGAGGATTGAGGATTTAGGAATGAGGATTGAGCATTGAAGATTGAGTATTGAGTATTGAAGACTGAAGATTCAGTATTGAAGATTGAGGATCTATGACTGAGGATTGAGGATTGAGGATTGAGGATTGAGAATTGAGGATTGAAGGTTGAGTACTGAGGATTGAATATTGAGGATTGAGGATTGAGGATTGAGGATTGAGTATGAGGGCTGAGGGTTTAGGATTGAGGTTTGAGTATAGAATCCTGAGAATTCAGGATATTGTATTGAGCATTGATAATTGAGTGTTGATGGTTGAGTATTGAGGATTGAGGATTGAGGATTGAGGATTGAGTATTGAAGATTGAGGATTGATGATTGAGGATTGAGGATTGAGGATTGAGGATTGAGGATTGAGGATTGAAGATTGAGTATTGAGGATTGAGGATTGAGGATTGAGGACTGAGGATTGAGGATTGGGTATTGAGGATTGACGCTTGAGGTTTGAGGGTTGAGGATGTAGGATTGAAGAGAGAGGCCTGAGTGTTGAGGATTGAGTGTTGAGAATTGATGCTTGAGGTTTGAGATTTGATTATTGCATATTCTGAATTGAGTATT
Source organism: Calliopsis andreniformis (assembly GCF_051401765.1). Taxonomy (NCBI): domain Eukaryota; kingdom Metazoa; phylum Arthropoda; class Insecta; order Hymenoptera; family Andrenidae; genus Calliopsis; species Calliopsis andreniformis. Next base: position 355,105 of record NW_027480697.1, on the reverse strand, counting down.
GAACCATGAGAATTCAGGATGTTCTATTGAGTATTGAGAATTGAGGGTTGATGGTTGAGTATTGAGGATTGATGGTTGAGGGTTGAGTGTTGAATATTGAGCATTGAGGATTGAGGATTGAGGTTTCATGATTGAGGATTGAGGATTGATTATTGATGATTGAAGATTGAGGATTGAGGATTGAGAGTTGAGGATTGAGGATTGAGGATTGAGGATTGAGGATTGAGGATTGAAGATTGAAGACTGAGTATTGAAGATTGAGGATTTATGACTGAGGATTGAGGATTGAGGTTTGAGGATTGAGGATTGAGGAATGAAGATTGAGTACTGAGGATTGAATATTGAGGATTGAGGATTGAGGATTGAGGATTGAGAATGAGGGCTGAGGGTTGAGGATTGAGGGTTGAGTATAGAATCCTGAGAATTCAGGATATTGTATTGAGCATTGAGAATTGAGGATTGATGGTTGAGTATTGAGGATTGAGGATTGATGGTTGAGGATTGAGTATTGACGATTGAGGATTGATGATTGAGGATTGAGGATTGAGGATTGAGGATTGAGGATTGAGGATTGAGAATTGACGATTGTGGATTGAGGATTGAGGATTGAGGATTGAGGATTGAGGATTGAGGATTGAGGATTGAGGATTGAGGATTGAAGATTGAAGACTGAGTATTGAAGATTGAGGATTTATGACTGAGGATTGAGGATTGAGGATTGAGGATTGAGGATTGAGGAATGAAGATTGAGTACTGAGGATTGAATATTGAGGATTGAGGATTGAGGATTCAGGATTGAGAATGAGGGCTGAGGGTTGAGGATTGAGGGTTGAGTATTGAATCCTGAGAATTCAGGATATTGTATTGAGCATTGAGAATTGAGGATTGATGGTTGAGTATTGAGGATTGAGGATTGATGGTTGAGGATTGAGTATTGACGATTGAGGATTGATGATTGAGGATTGAGGATTGAGGATTGAGGATTGAGGATTGAGGATTGAAGATTGTGTATTGAGGATTGAGGATTGAGGATTGAAGATTGAGGATTGAGGATTGGGTATTGAGGATTGACGGTTGAGGTTTGAGTGTTGAGGATGTAGGATTGAAGAGAGAGGCCTGAGTGTTGAGGATTGAGTGTTGAGAATTGATGCTTGAGGTTTGAGATTTGATTATTGAATATTCTGAATTGAGTATTGAACCATGGGAATTCAGGATGTTCTATTGAGTATTCAGAATTGAGGATTGATGGTTGAGTATTGAGGATTGATGGTTGAGCGTTGAGTGTTGGATATTGAGCATTGAGGATTGAGGATTGAAGTTTGATGATTGAGGATTGAAGATTGATTATTGATGATTGAAGATTGAGGATTGAGGATTGAGGGTTGAGGATTGAGGACGAGGACTGACGGTTGAGGTTTGAGGTTTGAGGATTGAGGATTGAGGATTGAGGACTGAGGCTGAGGATTGAGGATTGAGCATAGAGGATAATGAAGATTGAGGACTGGCGATTGAGGATTGAAGAGTGAGGATTAAGGATTGATGATTGGGGATTGAGGATCTAGGATTGGAGATTGATTATTGTGGATTGAAGATTGAGGGTTGAGGAATGAGCATTGAGGATGGAGAATGAAGACTTACGGTTGAGGATTGAGGTTTGAGGATTGAGGATCGATGATTGAGGACTGAGGATTGAGGATTGACGATTGAGCATTGAGGATTGAGGATTGAGGACTGGGGATTGAGGATTGAAGATTGAGGATTAAGGATTGAGGATAGAGAATTGAGAATTGAGTATGAAGACTGGGGGTTGAGGATTGAGGTTTGACGGATGAGGATAGAGGGTTGAGGATTAAGGATTGAGGATTGAGGATTGAGGATTGAGGATTGAGTAATGAAAATTGAGTATTGATGCCTGAGGACTGAGGATTGAAGATTGAGGATTGATGATTGAGGATTGAGAATTGAGAATTGAGGATGAGGACTGAGGATTGAGGATGGAGGATTAGGGCTGAGGGTTGAGGACTGATGTTTGAGGACTGAGGACTGAGGATAGAGGATTGAGAATTGACGATTGAGGATTGAGGATTGAAGATTGAGGATTGGGTATTGAGGATTGAAGAATGAGGATTGAGGATTGAGGATTGGGGGTTGAGGATTGAGGATTGAAGATTGAGGATTGGGTACTGAGGATTGAAGAATGAGTCCTGAGGATTGAGGTTTGAGAACTGAGGATTGAAGATTGAGTATTGGGGATTAAAGATTGAGGATTGAGGATTGAGGATTATGGATTGAGGATTGAAGATTGAGTATTGAGGATTGAGGATTGAGGTTTGAGGCCTGAGGATTGAGGATTGGGTATTGAGGATTGACGCTTGAGGTTTGAGGGTTGAGGATGTAGGATTGAAGAGAGAGACCTGAGTGTTGAGGATTGAGTGTTGAGAATTGATGCTTGAGGTTTGAGATTTGATTATTGAATATTCTGAATTGAGTATTGAACCATGAGAATTCAGGATGTTCTATTGAGTATTGAGAATTGAGCGTTGATGGTTGAGTATTGAGGATTGATGGTTGAGGGTTGAGTGTTGAATACTGAGCATTGAGGATTGAGGATTGAGGTTTCATGATTGAGGATTGAGGATTGATTATTGATGATTGAAGATTGAGGATTGAGGATTGAGAGCTGAGGATTGAGGATTGAGGATTGAGGATTGAGGATTGAGTATTGAAGATTGAAGACTGCGTATTGAAGATTGAGGATTTATGACTGAGGATTGAGGATTGAGGATTGAGGATTGAGGATTGAGGAATGAAGATTGAGTACTGAGGATTGAATATTGAGGATTGAGGATTGAGGATTGAGGATTGAGAATGAGGGCTGAGGGTTGAGGATTGAGGGTTGAGTATAGAATCCTGAGAATTCAGGATATTGTATTGAGCATTGAGAATTGAGGATTGACGGTTGAGTATTGAGGATTGAGGATTGATGATTGAGGATTGAGTATTGACGATTGAGGATTGATGATTGAGGATTGAGGATTGAGGATTGAGGATTGAGGATTGAGAATTGACGATTGAGGATTGAGGATTGAGGATTGAGGATTGAGGATTTAGGATTGAATATTGAGGATTGAGGATTGAGGATTGATGATTGAGAATGAGGGCTGAGGGTTGAGGATTGCGGGTTGAGTATAGAATCCTGAGAATGCAGGATATTGTATTGAGCATTGAGAATTGAGGATTGATGGTTGAGTATTGAGGATTGAGGATTGAGGATTGAAGATTGTGTATTGAGGATTGAGGATTGAGGACTGAGGATTGAGGATTGAGGATTGGGTATTGAGGATTGACGGTTGAGGTTTGAGTGTTGAGGATGTAGGATTGAAGAGAGAGGCCTGAGTGTTGAGGATTGAGTGTTGAGAATTGATGCTTGAGGTTTGAGATTTGATTATTGAATATTCTGAATTGAGTATTGAACCATGGGAATTCAGGATGTTCTATTGAGTATTGAGAATTGATGATTGATGGTTGAGTATTGAGGATTGATCGTTGAGCGTTGAGTGTTGGATATTGAGCATTGAGGATTGAGGATTGAAGTTTGATGATTGAGGATTGAAGATTGATTATTGATGATTGAAGATTGAGGATTGAGGATTGAGGGTTGAGGATTGAGGACGAGGACTGACGGTTGAGGTTTGAGGTTTGAGGATTGAGGATTGAGGATTGAGGACTGAGGCTGAGGATTGAGGATTGAGCATAGAGGATAATGAAGATTGAGGACTGGCGATTGAGGATTGAAGAGTGAGGATTAAGGATTGATGATTGGGGATTGAGGATCTAGGATTGGAGATTGATTATTGTGGATTGAAGATTGAGGGTTGAGGATTGAGGATTGAGAATTGAGAATTGAGGATGAGTACTGAGGGTTGAGGATTGAGGTTTGAGGAACGAGAATTAAGGATTGAGGATTGAGGACTGAGGATTGACGATTGAGTATTGAAGATTGAGGATTTATGACTGAGAATTGAATATTGAGGATTGTGGATTGAGGACTAAGGATTGAGGACTGAGGATTGACGAATGAGTATTGAAGATTGAGGATCTATGACTGAGGATTGAGGATTAAGGATTGAAGATTGGGGATTGAGGATCAAGGATTGGATATTGATTATTGAGGATTGAAGATTGAGGATTGAGTATGAAGACCGAGGGTTGAGAATTGAGGTTTGAGGAATGAGGATTGAGGGTTGAGGATTGAGGATTGAGGATTGAGGATTGAGGATTGAGTATTGAAGATTGAGTATTGATGCCTGAGGATTGAGGATTGAAGATTGAGGATTGATGATTGAGGATTGAGAATTGAGATTTGAGGATGAGGGCTGAGGATTGAGGATTGAGGATTAGGGCTGAGGGTTGAGGACTGAGGTTTGAGGACTGAGGACTGAGGATTGAGGATTGAGAATTGACGATTGAGGATTGAGGATTGAGGATTGAAGATTGAGGATTGAGGATTGAGGATTGAGGACGAGGACTGACGGCTGAGGATTGAGGGTTGAGGATTGAGGATTGCGGATTGAGGATTGAGAATTAAGAATTGAGTATGAGGACTGAGGGTTGAGGATTGAGGTTTGAGGAATGGGGATTGAGGGTTGAGGATTGAGTATTGAGGATTGAGGATTGAGGATTGAGTATTGAAGATTGAGTATTGATGCCTTAGGATTGAGGATTGAGGATTGAGGATTGAGGATCGTGGATTGAAGAATGAGTATTGAGGATTGAAGATTGAGGATTGAGGATTGAGGATTGAGGATTGAGGATGGAGGATTAGGGCTGAGGGTTGAAGATTGAGGTTTGAGGACTGAGGACTGAGGATTGAGGATTGAGAATTGAGGATTGAGGATTGAGGATTGAAGAATGAGGATTGGGTATTGAGGATTGAAGAATGAGGATTGAGGATTGAGGATTGAGGATTGAGTATTGAGAATTGAAGATTCTGGATTGGGTATTGAGGATTGAAGAATGAGGATTGAGGATTGAGGATTGAGTATAGAATCCTGAGAATTCAGGATATTGTATTGAGCATTGAGAATTGAGGATTGATGGTTGAGTATTGAGGATTGAGGATTGAGGATTGAAGATTGTGTATTGAGGATTGAGGGTTGAGGATTGAGGATTGAGGATTGAGGATTGGGTATTGAGGATTGACGGTTGAGGTTTGAGTGTTGAGGATGTAGGATTGAAGAGAGAGGCCTGAGTGTTGAGGATTGAGTGTTGAGAATTGATGCTTGAGGTTTGAGATTTGATTATTGAATATTCTGAATTGAGTATTGAACCATGGGAATTCAGGATGTTCTATTGAGTATTGAGAATTGAGGATTGATGGTTGAGTATTGAGGACTGATGGCTGAGCGTTGAGTGTTGGATATTGAGCATTGAGGATTGGAGATTGAGTATTGAGGATTGAAGATTGAAGATTGAGTATTGAGGATTGAGGATTGAGGATTGAGGATTGAGGATTGAGGATTGAGGATTGAGGATTGAGGATTGAGGATTGAGGTTGAGGATTGAGAATTAAGAATTGAGTATGAGGTCTGAGGATTGAGGATTGAGGATTGAGAATTGAGGATTGAGGATTGAGGATTGAAGATTGAAGACTGGGTATTGAGGATTGAAGAATGAGGATTGAGGATTGGGGTTTGAGGATTGAGGATTGCAGATTGAGTATTGAGGATTGAAGATTGAGGATTGAGGATTGAGGATTGAGGATTGAACATTGAGGATTGAGGATTGAGAATTGAGGATTGGGGATTGAAGATTGAGTGTTGAGGATTGAAGATTGAGGATTGAGGATTAGCGATTGAGGATTGAGTATTGAGTATTGAGAATTGAGGAATGAGGATTGAAGATTGAGTATTGAGGATTGAAGATTGAGGATTGAGGATTAAGGATTGAGGATTGAGGGTTGAAGATTGAGGATTGAGAATTGAGGATTGAGGATTGAGTATTGAGGATTGAAGATTAAATATTGATGATTGAAGATTGATTATTGAGTATTGAGGGTTGTGGATTGAGGACGAGGACTGAGGGTTGAATATTGATGTTTGAGGTCTGAGGATTGGGGATTGAATATTCAGTATTGAGGGTTGAAGATTGAGGATTGAGGATTGAGGATTAAGGATTGAAGATTGAGTATTGAGGATTGAAGATTGAAGATTGAGTATTGAGGATTGAAGAATGAGGATTGAGGATTGAGGTTTGGGGATTGAGGATTGCAGATTGAGTATTGAGGATTGAAGATTGAGGATTGAGGATTGAGAATTGAAGATTGAGGATTGAGGATTGAGGATTGAGGATTGAGGATTGAGGATTGAGGATTGAAGATTGAATACTGATGATTGAATATTGAGGACTGAGGATTGAGGGTGTGGATTGAGGACGAGGACTGAGGGTTGGATATTGATGTTTGAGGTCTGAGGATTAAGGATTGAGGATTGAGAATTGAGGATTGAGGATTCAGGATTTACGATTGAGGATTGAGTATTGAGGATTGAAGATTGAGTATTGATGATTGAAGATTGAGGATTGAGGATTGAGGGTTGAGGATTGAGGACGAGGACTGACGGTTGAGGTTTGAGGTTTGAGGATTGAGGATTGAGGATTGAGGACTGAGGCTGAGGATTGAGGATTGAGCATAGAAGATAATGAAGATTGAGGACTGGCGATTGAGGATTGAAGAGTGAGGATTAAGGATTGATGATTGGGGATTGAGGATCTAGGATTGGAGATTGATTATTGTGGATTCAAGATTGAGGGTTGAGGATTGAGGATTGAGAATTGAGAATTGAGGATGAGGACTGAGGGTTGAGGATTGAGGTTTGAGGAACGAGAATTAAGGATTGAGGATTGAGGACTGAGGATTGACGACTGAGTATTGAAGATTGAGGATTTATGACTGAGAATTGAATATTGAGGATTGTGGATTGAGGACTGAGGATTGAGGACTGAGGATTGACGAATGAGTATTGAAGATTGAGGATCTATGACTGAGGATTGAGGATTAAGGATTGAAAATTGGGGATTGAGGATCAAGGATTGGATATTGATTATTGAGGATTGAAGATTGAGGATTGAGTATGAAGACTGAGGGTTGAGAATTGAGGTTTGAGGAATGAGGATTGAGGGTTGGGGATTGAGGATTGAGGATTGAGGATTGAGGATTGAGTATTGAAGATTGAGTATTGATGCCTGAGGATTGAGGATTGAAGATTGAGGATTGATGATTGAGGATTGAGAATTGAGAATTGAGGATGAGGGCTGAGGATTGAGGATTGAGGATTAGGGCTGAGGGTTGAGGACTGAGGTTTGAGGACTGAGGACTGAGGATTGAGGATTGAGAATTGACGATTGAGGATTGAGGATTGAGGATTGAAGATTGAGGATTGAGGATTGAGGATTGAGGACGAGGACTGACGGCTGAGGATTGAGGGTTGAGGATTGAGGGTTGCGGATTGAGGATTGAGAATTAAGAATTGAGTATGAGGACTGAGGGTTGAGAATTGAGGTTTGAGGAATGGGGATTGAGGGTTGAGGATTGAGTATTGAGGATTGAGGATTGAGGATTGAGTATTGAAGATTGAGTATTGATGCCTTAGGGTTGAGGATTGAGGATTGAGGATAGAGGATCGTGGATTGAAGAATGAGTATTGAGGATTGAAGATTGAGGATTGAGGATTGAGGATTGTGGATTGAGGATGGAGGATTAGGGCTGAGGGTTGAGGATTGAGGTTTGAGGACTGAGGACTGTGAATTGAGGATTGAGAATTGAGGATTGAGGATTGAGGATTGAAGATTGAGGATTGGGTATTGAGGATTGAAGAATGAGGATTGAGGATTGAGGATTGAGGATTGAGGATTGAGAATTGAAGATTCTGGATTGGGTATTGAGGATTGAAGAATGAGGATTGAGGATTGAGGATTGAGTATAGAATCCTGAGAATTCAGGATATTGTATTGAGCATTGAGAATTGAGGATTGATGGTTGAGTATTGAGGATTGAGGATTGAGGATTGAAGATTGTGTATTGAGGATTGAGGATTGAGGATTGAGGATTGAGGATTGAGGATTGGGTATTGAGGATTGACGGTTGAGGTTTGAGTGTTGAGGATGTAGGATTGAAGAGAGAGGCCTGAGTGTTGAGGATTGAGTGTTGAGAATTGATGCTTGAGGTTTGAGATTTGATTATTGAATATTCTGAATTGAGTATTGAACCATGGGAATTCAGGATGTTCTATTGAGTATTGAGAATTGAGGATTGATGGTTGAGTATTGAGGATTGATGGTTGAGCGTTGAGTGTTGGATATTGAGCATTGAGGATTGAGGATTGAAGTTTGATGATTGTGGATTGAAGATTGATTATTGATGATTGAATATTGAGGATTGAGGATTGAGGGTTGAGGATTGAGGACGAGGACTGACGGTTGAGGTTTGAGGTTTGAGGATTGAGGATTGAGGATTGAGGACTGAGGCTGAGGATTGAGGATTGAGCATAGAGGATAATATAGATTGAGGACTGGCGATTGAGGATTGAAGAGTGAGGATTAAGGATTGATGATTGGGGATTGAGGATCTAGGATTGGAGATTGATTATTGTGGATTGAAGATTGAGGGTTGAGGAATGAGGATTGAGGATGGAGAATGAAGACTTACGGTTGAGGATTGAGGTCTGAGGATTGAGGATGGAGGATTAGGGCTGAGGGTTGAGGACTGATGTTTGAGGACTGAGGACTGAGGATAGAGGATTGAGAATTGACGATTGAGGATTGAGGATTGAAGATTGAGGATTGGGTATTGAGGATTGAAGAATGAGGATTGAGGATTGAGGATTGGGGGTTGAGGATTGAGGATTGAAGGTTGAGGATTGGGTACTGAGGATTGAAGAATGAGGACTGAGGATTGAGGTTTGAGAACTGAGGATTGAAGATTGAGTATTGAGGATTAAAGATTGAGGATTGAGGATTGAGGAATGAGGATTGAGCATTGAAGATTGAGTATTGGGTATTGAGGATTGAGGATTGAGGGTTGAGGATTGAGGACGAGGACTGACGGTTGAGGTTTGAGGTTTGAGGATTGAGGATTGAGGATTGAGGACTGAGGCTGAGGATTGAGGATTGAGCATAGAAGATAATGAAGATTGAGGACTGGCGATTGAGGATTGAAGAGTGAGGATTAAGGATTGATGATTGGGGATTGAGGATCTAGGATTGGAGATTGATTATTGTGGATTGAAGATTGAGGGTTGAGGATTGAGGATTGAGAATTGAGAATTGAGGATGAGGACTGAGGGTTGAGGATTGAGGTTTGAGGAACGAGAATTAAGGATTGAGGATTGAGGACTGAGGATTGACGACTGAGTATTGAAGATTGAGGATTTATGACTGAGAATTGAATATTGAGGATTGTGGATTGAGGACTGAGGATTGAGGACTGAGGATTGACGAATGAGTATTGAAGATTGAGGATCTATGGCTGAGGATTGAGGAATAAGGATTGAAAATTGGGGATTGAGGATCAAGGATTGGATATTGATTATTGAGGATTGAAGATTGAGGATTGAGTATGAAGACTGAGGGTTGAGAATTGAGGTTTGAGGAATGAGGATTGAGGGTTGGGGATTGAGGATTGAGGATTGAGGATTGAGGATTGAGTATTGAAGATTGAGTATTGATGCCTGAGGATTGAGGATTGAAGATTGAGGATTGATGATTGAGGATTGAGAATTGAGAATTGAGGATGAGGGCTGAGGATTGAGGATTGAGGATTAGGGCTGAGGGTTGAGGACTGAGGTTTGAGGACTGAGGACTGAGGATTGAGGATTGAGAATTGACGATTGAGGATTGAGGATTGAGGATTGAAGATTGAGGATTGAGGATTGAGGATTGAGGACAAGGACTGACGGCTGAGGATTGAGGGTTGAGGATTGAGGGTTGCGGATTGAGGATTGAGAATTAAGAATTGAGTATGAGGACTGAGGGTTGAGAATTGAGGTTTGAGGAATGGGGATTGAGGGTTGAGGATTGAGTATTGAGGATTGAGGATTGAGGATTGAGTATTGAAGATTGAGTATTGATGCCTTAGGATTGAGGATTGAGGATTGAGGATAGAGGATCGTGGATTGAAGAATGAGTATTGAGGATTGAAGATTGAGGATTGAGGATTGAGGATTGAGGATTGAGGATGGAGGATTAGGGCTGAGGGTTGAGGATTGAGGTTTGAGGACTGAGGACTGAGGATTGAGGATTGAGAATTGAGGATTGAGGATTGAGGATTGAAGATTGAGGATTGGGTATTGAGGATTGAAGAATGAGGATTGAGGATTGAGGATTGAGGATTGAGGATTGAGAATTGAAGATTCTGGATTGGGTATTGAGGATTGAAGAATGAGGATTGAGGATTGAGGATTGAGTATAGAATCCTGAGAATTCAGGATATTGTATTGAGCATTGAGAATTGAGGATTGATGGTTGAGTATTGAGGATTGAGGATTGAGGATTGAGCATAGAGGATAATATAGATTGAGGACTGGCGATTGAGGATTGAAGAGTGAGGATTAAGGATTGATGATTGGGGATTGAGGATCTAGGACTGGAGATTGATTATTGTGGATTGAAGATTGAGGGTTGAGGATTGAGGATTGAGAATTGAGAATTGAGGATGAGGACTGAGGGTTGAGGATTGAGGTTTGAGGAACGAGAATTAAGGATTGAGGATTGAGGACTGAGGATTGACGATTGAGTATTGAAGATTGAGGATTTATGACTGAGAATTGAATATTGAGGATTGTGGATTGAGGACTGAGGATTGAGGACTGAGTATTGACGAATGAGTATTGAAGATTGAGGATCTATGACTGAGGATTGAGGATTAAGGATTGAAGATTGGGGATTGAGGATCAAGTATTGGATATTGATTATTGAGGATTGAAGATTGAGGATTGAGTATGAAGACTGAGGGTTGAGGATTGAGGTTTGAGGAATGAGGATTGAGGGTTGAGGATTGAGGATTGAGGATTGAGGATTGAGGATTGAGTATCGAAGATTGAGTATTGATGCCTGAGGATTGAGGATTGAAGATTGAGGATTGATGATTGAGGATTGAGAATTGAGAATTGAGTATGAAGACTGGGGGTTGAGGATTGAGGTTTGAAGGATGAGGGTAGAGGGTTGAGGATTAAGGATTGAGGATAGAGGATTGAGGATTGAGGATTGTGTAATGAAAATTGAGTATTGATGCGTGAGGATTGAGGATTGAAGATTGAGGATTGATGATTGAGGATTGAGAATTGAGAATTGAGGATGAGGACTGAGGATTGAGGATGGAGGATTAGGGCTGAGGGTTGAGAACTGATGTTTGACGACTGAGGACTGAGGATAGAGGATTGAGAATTGACGATTGAGGATTGAGGATTGAAGATTGAGGATTGGGTATTGAGGATTGAAGAATGAGGATTGAGGATTGAGGATTGAGTATAGAAGATTGAGTATTGATGCCTTAGGATTGAGGATTGAGGATTGAGGATAGAGGATCGTGGATTGAAGAATGAGTATTGAGGATTGAAGATTGAGGATTGAGGATTCAGGATTGAGGATTGAGGATGGAGGATTAGGGCTGAGGGTTGAGGATTGAGGTTGGAGGACTGAGGACTGAGGATTGAGGATTGAGAATTGAGGATTGAGGATTGAGGATTGAAGATTGAGGATTGGGTATTGAGGATTGAAGAATGAGGATTGAGGATTGAGGATTGAGGATCAAGGATTGGATATTGATTATTGAGGATTGAAGATTGAGGATTGAGTGTGAAGACTGAGGGTTGAGGATTGAGGTTTGAGGAATGAGGATTGAGGGTTGAGGATTGAGGATTGAGGATTGAGGATTGAGGATTGAGTATTGAAGATTGAGTATTGATGCCTGAGGATTGAGGATTGAGTACTGAGGATTGAGGATTGGGGATTGAAGATTGAGGATTTGGGATTGAGGATTGATGATTGAGGATTGGGTATTGACGATTGAGAATTGAGGATTGAGGATTGAGGTTTGAAATTGAGTATTGAGGATTGAGGATTGAGGATTGAGGATTGAAGATTGAGTATTGAGGATTGATGATTGAGGATTGAAGAATGAAGATTGAGGATTGAGGACTGAGGATTGAGGATTGACGATTGAGCATTGAGGATTGAAGATTGAGGACTGGGGATTGAGGATTGAAGGTTGAGGATTAAGGATTGAAGGTTGAGGATTGAGGATTGATGATAGAGAATTGAGAATTGAGTATGAAGACTGGGGGTTGAGGATTGAGGTTTGAAGGATGAGGATATAGGGTTGAGGATTAAGGATTGAGGATTGAGGATTGAGGATTGAGGATTGAGTAATGAAAATTGAGTATTGATGCCTGAGGGTTGAGGATTGAAGATTGAGGATTGATGATTGAGGATTGAGAATTGAGAATTGAGGATGAGGACTGAGGATTGAGGATGGAGGATTAGGGCTGAGGGTTGAGGACTGATGTTTGAGGACTGAGGACTGAGGATAGAGGATTGAGAATTGACGATTGAGGATTGAGGATTGAAGATTGAGGATTGGGTATTGAGGATTGAAGAATGAGGATTGAGGATTGAGGATTGAGGGTTGAGGATTGAGGAGTGAAGATTGAGGATTGGGTACTGAGGATTGAAGAATGAGGACTGAGGATTGACGATTGAGGACTGAGGATTGAAGATTGAGTATTGAGGATTAAAGATTGAGGATTGAGGATTGAGGAATGAGGATTGAGCATTGAAGATTGAGTATTGAGTATTGAAGACTGAAGATTGAGTATTGAAGATTGAGGATTTATGACTGAGGATTGAGGATTGAGGATTGAGGATAGAGAATTGAGGATTGAAGGTTGAGTACTGAGGATTGAATATTGAGGATTGAGGATTGAGGATTGAGGATTGAGGATTGAGTATGAGGGCTGAGGGTTGAGGATTGATGTTTGAGTATAGAATCCTGAGAATTCAGGATATTGTATTGAGCATTGATAATTGAGGGTTGATGGTTGAGTATTGAGGATTGAGGACTGAGGATTGAGGATTGAGTATTGAAGATTGAGGATTGATGATTGAGGATTGAGGTTTGAGGATTGAGGATTGAGGATTGAGGATTGAAGATTGAGTATTGAGGACTGAGGATTGAGGATTGAGGACTGAGGATTGAGGATTGGGTATTGAGGATTGACGCTTGAGGTTTGAGGGTTGAGGATGTAGGATTGAAGAGAGAGGCCTGAGTGTTGAGGATTGAGTGTTGAGAATTGATGCTTGAGGTTTGAGATTTGATTATTGAATATTCTGAATTGAGTATTGAACCATGAGAATTCAGGATGTTCTATTGAGTATTGAGAATTGAGCGTTGATGGTTGAGTATTGAGGATTGATGGTTGAGGGTTGAGTGTTGAATATTGAGCATTGAGGATTGAGGATTGAGGTTTCATGATTGAGGATTGAGGATTGATTATTGATGATTGAAGATTGAGGATTGAGGATTGAGAGTTGAGGATTGAGGATTGAGGATTGAGGATTGAGGATTGAAGATTGAAGACTTAGTATTGAAGATTGAGGATTTATGACTGAGGATTGAGGATTGAGGATTGAGGATTGAGTATTGACGATTGAGGATTGATGATTGAGGATTGAGGATTGAGGATTGAGGATTGAGGATTGAGTATTGACGATTGAGGATTGATGATTGAGGATTGAGGATTGAGGATTGAGGATTGAGGATTGAGGATTGAGAATTGACGATTGAGGATTGAGGATTGAGGATTGAGGATTGAGGATTGAGGATTGAATATTGAGGATTGAGGATTGAGGATTGAGAATTGAGAATGAGGGCTGAGAGTTGAGGATTGAGGGTTGAGTATAGAATCCTGAGAATTCAGGATATTGTATTGAGCATTGAGAATTGAGGATTGATGGTTGAGTATTGAGGATTGAGGATTGATGATTGAGGATTGAGTATTGACGATTGAGGATTGATGATTGAGGATTGAGGACTGAGGATTGAGGATTGAGGATTGAGGATTGAGAATTGACGATTGAGGATTGAGGATTGAGGGTTGAGGATTGAGGATTGAGGATTGAATATTGAGGATTGAGGATTGAGGATTGATGATTGAGAATGAGGGCTGAGGGTTGAGGATTGAGGGTTGAGTATAGAATCCTGAGAATGCAGGATATTGTATTGAGCATTGAGAATTGAGGATTGATGGTTGAGTATTGAGGATTGAGGATTGAGGATTGAAGATTGTGTATTGAGGATTGAGGATTGAGGATTGAGGATTGAGGATTGAGGCTTGGGTATTGAGGATTGACGGTTGAGGTTTGAGTGTTGAGGATGTAGGATTGAAGAGAGAGGCCTGAGTGTTGGGGATTGAGTGTTGAGAATTGATGCTTGAGGTTTGAGATTTGATTATTGAATATTCTGAATTGAGTATTGAACCATGGGAATTCAGGATGTTCTATTGAGTATTGAGAATTGAGGATTGATGGTTGAGTATTGAGGATTGATGGTTGAGCGTTGAGTGTTGGATATTGAGCATTGAGGGTTGAGGATTGAAGTTTGATGATTGAGGATTGAAGATTGATTATTGATGATTGAAGGTTGAGGATTGAGGATTGAGGGTTGAGGATTGAGGACGAGGACTGACGGTTGAGGTTTGAGGTTTGAGGATTGATGATTGAGGATTGAGGACTGAGGCTGAGGATTGAGGATTGAGCATAGAAGATAATGAAGATTGAGGACTGGCGATTGAGGATTGAAGAGTGAGGATTAAGGATTGATGATTGGGGATTGAGGATCTAGGATTGGAGATTGATTATTGTGGATTGAAGATTGAGGGTTGAGGATTGAGGATTGAGAATTGAGAATTGAGGATGAGGACTGAGGGTGGAGGATTGAGGTTTGAGGAACGAGAATTAAGGATTGAGGATTGAGGACTGAGGATTGACGATTGAGTATTGAAGATTGAGGATTTATGACTGAGAATTGAATATTGAGGATTGTGGATTGAGGACTGAGGATTGAGGACTGAGGATTGACGAATGAGTATTGAAGATTGAGGACCTATGACTGAGGATTGAGGATTAAGGATTGAAGATTGGGGATTGAGGATCAAGGATTGGATATTGATTATTGAGGATTGAAGATTGAGGATTGAGTATGAAGACTGAGGGTTGAGAATTGAGGTTTGAGGAATGAGGATTGAGTGTTGGGGATTGAGGATTGAGGATTGAGGATTGAGGATTGAGTATTGAAGATTGAGTATTGATGCCTGAGGATTGAGGATTGAAGATTGAGGATTGATGATTGAGGATTGAGAATTGAGAATTGAGGATGAGGGCTGAGGATTGAGGATTGAGGATTAGGGCTGAGGGTTGAGGACTGAGGTTTGAGGACTGAGGACTGAGGATTGAGGATTGAGAATTGACGATTGAGGATTGAGGATTGAGGATTGAAGATTGAGGATTGAGCATTGAGGATTGAGGACGAGGACTGACGGCTGAGGATTGAGGGTTGAGGATTGAGGGTTGCGGATTGAGGATTGAGAATTAAGAATTGAGTATGAGGACTGAGGGTTGAGGATTGAGGTTTGAGGAATGGGGATTGAGGGTTGAGGATTGTGTATTGAGGATTGAGGATTGAGGATTGAGTATTGAAGATTGAGTATTGATGTCTTAGGATTGAGGATTGAGGATTGAGGATAGAGGATCGTGGATTGAAGAATGAGTATAGAGGATTGAAGATTGAGGATAGAGGATTGAGGATTGAGGATTGAGGATGGAGGATTAGGGCTGAGGGTTGAGGATTGAGGTTTGAGGACTGAGGACTGAGGATTGAGGATTGAGAATTGAGGATTGAGGATTGAGGATTGAAGATTGAGGATTGGGTATTGATGATTGAAGAATGAGGATTGAGGATTGAGGATTGAGGATTGAGGATTGAGAATTGAAGATTCTGGATTGGGTATTGAGGATTGAAGAATGAGGATTGAGGATTGAGGATTGAGTATAGAATCCTGAGAATTCAGGATATTGTATTGAGCATTGAGAATTGAGGATTGATGGTTGAGTATTGAGGATTGAGGTTTGAGGATTGAAGATTGTGTATTGAGGATTGAGGATTGAGGATTGAGGATTGAGGATTGATGATTGAGGATTGAGAATTGAGAATTGAGGATGAGGACTGAGGATTGAGGATGGAGGATTAGGGCTGAGGGTTGAGAACTGATGTTTGACGACTGAGGACTGAGGATAGAGGATTGAGAATTGACGATTGAGGATTGAGGATTGAAGATTGAGGATTGGGTATTGAGGATTGAAGAATGAGGATTGAGGATTGAGGATTGAGGATTGAGGATTGAGAATTGAAGATTCTGGATTGGGTATTGAGGATTGAAGAATGAGGATTGAGGATTGAGGATTGAGTATAGAATCCTGAGAATTCAGGATATTGTATTGAGCATTGAGAATTGAGGATTGATGGTTGAGTATTGAGGATTGAGGATTGAGGATTGAAGATTGTGTATTGAGGATTGAGGATTGAGGATTGAGGATTGAGGATTGAGGATTGGGTATTGAGGATTGACGGTTGAGGTTTGAGTGTTGAGGATGTAGGATTGAAGAGAGAGGCCTGAGTGTTGAGGATTGAGTGTTTCAGAATTGATGCTTGAGGTTTGAGATTTGATTATTGAATATTCTGAATTGAGTATTGAACCATGGGAATTCAGGATGTTCTATTGAGTATTGAGAATTGAGGATTGATGGTTGAGTATTGAGGATTGATGGTTGAGCGTTGAGTGTTGGATATTGTGCATTGAGGATTGAGGATTGAAGTTTGATGATTGAGGATTGAAGATTGATTATTGATGATTGAATATTGAGGATTGAGGATTGAGGGTTGAGGATTGAGGATTGAGAATTAAGAATTGAGTATGAGGACTGAGGGTTGAGGATTGAGGTTTGAGGAATGAGGATTGAGGGTTGAGGATTGAGTATTGAGGATTGAGGATTGAGGATTGAGTATTGAAGATTGAGTATTGATGCCTTAGGATTGAGGATTGAGGATTGAGTATAGAGGATCGAGGATTGAAGAATGAGTATTGAGGATTGAAGATTGAGGATTGAGGATTGAGGATTGAGGATTGAGGATGGAGGATTAGGGCTGAGGGTTGAGGATTGAGGTTTGAGGACTGAGGACTGAGGATTGAGGATTGAGAATTGAGGATTGAGGATTGAGGATTGAAGATTGAGGATTGGGTATTGAGGATTGAAGAATGAGGATTGAGGATTGAGGATTGAGGATTGAGGATTGAGGATTGACGATTCAGGATTGGGTATTGAGGATTGAAGAATGGGGATTGAGGATTGAGGATTGAGGAATGAGGATTGAAGATTGAGTATTGAGGATTGAAGATTGAGGATTGAGGATTGAGGATTGAGTATTGGAGATTGAGTATTGATGCCTTAGGATTGAGGATTGAGGATTGAGGATAGAGGATCGTGGATTGAAGAATGAGTATTGAGGATTGAAGACTGAGGATTGAGGATTGAGGATTGAGGATTGAGGATGGAGGATTAGGGCTGAGGGATGAGGATTGAGGTTTGAGGACTGAGGACTGAGGATTGAGGATTGAGAATTGAGGATTGAGGATTGAGGATTGAAGATTGAGGATTGGGTATTGAGGATTGAAGAATGAGGATTGAGGATTGAGGATTGAGGATTGAGGATTGAGAATTGAAGATTCTGGATTGGGTATTGAGGATTGAAGGATGAGGATTGAGGATTGAGGATTGAGTATAGAATCCTGAGAATTCAGGATATTGTATTGAGCATTGAGAATTGAGGATTGATGGTTGAGTATTGAGGATTGAGGATTGAGGATTGAAGATTGTGTATTGAGGATTGCAGATTGAGTATTGAGGATTGAAGATTGAGGATTGAGGATAGAGGATTGAAGATTGAGGATTGAGGATTGAGGATTGAGGATTGAGGATTGAAGATTGAATATTGATGATTGAATATTGAGGACTGAGGATTGAGGGTTGTGGACTGAGGACGAGGACTGAGGGTTGGATATTGATGCTTGAGGTCTGAGGATCAAGGATTGAAGATTGAGAATTGAAGATTGAGGATTGAGGATTGAAGATTGAGGATTGGGTATTGAGGATTGAAGAATGAGGATTGAGGATTGAAGTTTGAGGATTGAGGATAGCAGATTGAGTATTGAGGATTTAAGATTGAGGATTGAGGATTGAGGATTGAGGATTGAAGATTGAAAATTGATGATTGAATATTGAGGACTGAGTATTGAGGGTTGTGGATTGAGGACGAGGACTGAGGGTTGAATATAAATGTTTGAGGCCTGAGGATTGAGGATTGAGAATTGAGAATTGAGGATTGAGGATTGAGGATTGAAGATTGAAGACTGGGTATTGAGGATTGAAGAATGTGGATTGAGGATTGAGGTTTGAGGATTGAGGATTGCAGATTGAGTATTGAGGATTGAAGATTGAGGATTGAGGATTGAGGATTGAGGATTGAACATTGAGGATTGAGGATTGAGAATTCAGGATTGGGGATTGAAGATTGAGTGTTGAGGATTGAAGATTGAGGATTGAGGATTGGCGATTGAGGATTGAGTATTGAGTATTGAGAATTGAGGATTGAGGATTGAAGATTGAGTATTGAGGATTGAAGATTGAGGATTGAGGATTGAGGATTGAGGATTGAGGATTGAACATTGAGGATTGAGGATTGAGAATTGAGGATTGGGGATTGAAGATTGAGTGTTGAGGGTTGAAGATTGAGGATTGAGGATTGGCGATTGAGGATTGAGGATTGAGGGTTGAGGATTGAGGATTGAGGATTGAGGATTGAGGATTGAGTATTGAAGATTGAGTATTGATGCCTGAGGGTTGAGGATTGAGGATTGAGTATTGAGGATTGAGGATTGAAGATTGAGTATTGGGGATTGAAGATTGAGGATTGAGGAATGAGGATTGAGGATGGAGAATGAAGACTGACGGTTGAGGATTGAGGTTTGAGGATTGAGGATCGAGGATTGAGGACTGAGGATTGAGGATTGAGGATTGAGCATTGAGGATTGAAGATTGAGGACTGGGGATTGAGGATTGAAGATTGAGGATTAAGGATTGAAGATTGGGGATAGAGGATCTAGGATTGGAGATTGAATATTGAGATTGAAGGTTGAGGATTGAGGATTGAGGATAGAGAATTGAGAGTTGAGTATGAAGACTGATGGTTGAGGATTGAGGTTTGAGGAATGAGGATTGAGGGCTGAGGATTGAGGATTGAGGATTGAGGATTGAGGATTGAGGATTGAGTAATGAAAATTGAGTATTGATGCCTGAGGATTGAGGATTGAAGATTGAGGATTGATGATTGAGGATTGAGAATTGAGAATTGAGGATGAGGACTGAGGATTGAGGATGGAGGATTAGGGCTGAGGGTTGAGGACTGATGTTTGAGGACTGTGGACTGAGGATAGAGGATTGAGAATTGACGATTGAGGATTCAGGATTGAAGATTGAGGATTGGGTATTGAGGATTGAAGAATGAGGATTGAGGATTGAGGATTGAGGGTTGAGGATTGAGGATTGAAGATTGAGGATTGGGTACTGAGGTGTGAAGTATGAGGACTGAGGATTGAGGATTGAGGATTGAGGAATGAGGATTGAGGGCTGAGGATTGAGGATTGAGGATTGAGGATTGAGGATTGAGTAATGAAAATTGAGTATTGATGCCTGAGGATTGAGGATTGAAGATTGAGTATTGAGGATTGATCATTGAAGATTGAGGATTGGGGATTGAGGATTGACGATTGAGGATTGAGTATTGAGGATTGAGGATTGAGGATTGAGGGTTGAGGATTGAGGATTGAAGATTGAGGATTGGGTACTGAGGAGTGAAGCATGAGGACTGAGGATTGAGTATTGAGGATTGATCATTGAAGATTGAGGATTGAGGATTGAGGATTGAGGGTTGAGGATTGAGTATTGAAGATTGAGGATTGGGTACTGAGGAGTGAAGTATGAGGACTGAGGATTGAGGATTGAGTACTGAGGTTTGAGGATTGAGGATTGAAGATTGAGGATTAGGGATTGAGGATTGACGATTGAGGATTGAGTATTGAGGATTGTGAATTGAGTATTGAGGATTGATGTTTGAAATTGAGTATTGAGGATTGAGGATTGAGGATTGAGGATTGAAGATTGAGTATTGAGGATTGATGATTGAGGGTTGAAGAATGAAGATTGAGGATTGAGGTTTGAGTATTGAGGATTGCAGATTGAGTATTGAGGATTGAAGATTGAGGATTGAGGTTTGAGGATTGAAGATTGAGGATTGAGGATTGAGGATTGAGGATTGAGGATTGAAGATTGAATATTGATGATTGAATATTGAGGACTGAGGATTGAGGGTTGTGGATTGAGGACGAGGACTGAGGGTTGGATATTGATGCTTGAGGTCTGAGGATCAAGGAATGAAGATTGAGAATTGAGGATTGAGGATTGAGGATTGAAGATTGAGGATTGGGTATTGAGGATTGAAGATTGAGGATTGAGGATTGAGGATTGAGGATTGAGGATTGGCGATTGAGTATTGAGGATTGAAGATTGAAGATTGAGTATTGAGGATTGAGGATTGAGGATTGAGGATTGAGGATTGAGGATTGAGGATTGAGGATTGAGGATTGAGGATTGAGGATTGAGGATTGAGGATTGAAGATTGAAAATTGATGATTGAATATTGAGGACTGAGTATTGAGGGTTGTGGATTGAGGACGAGGGCTGAGGGTTGAATATAAATGTTTGAGGTCTGAGGATTGAGGATTGAGGATTGAGAATTGAGGATTGAGGATTGAGGATTGAAGATTGAAGACTGGGTATTGAGGATTGAAGAATGTGGATTGAGGATTGAGGTTTGAGGATTGAGGATTGAGGATTGAGGATTGAGGATTGAGGATTGAGGATTGAGGATTGAGGATTGAGGATTGAAGATTGAAAATTGATGATTGAATATTGAGGACTGAGTATTGAGGGTTGTGGATTGAGGACGAGGGCTGAGGGTTGAATATAAATGTTTGAGGTCTGAGGATTGAGGATTGAGGATTGAGAATTGAGGATTGAGGATTGAGGATTGAAGATTGAAGACTGGGTATTGAGGATTGAAGAATGTGGATTGAGGATTCAGGTTTGAGGATTGAGGATTGCAGATTGAGTATTGAGGATTGAAGATTGAGGATTGAGGATTGAGGATTGAGGATTGAACATTGAGGATTGAGGATTGAGAATTGAGGATTGGGGATTGAAGACTGAGTGTTGAGGATTGAAGATTGAGGATTGAGGATTGGCGATTGAGGATTGATTATTGAGTATTGAGAATTGAGGATTGAGGATTGAAGATTGAGTATTGAGGATTGAAGATTGAGGATTGAGGATTGAGGATTGAGGATTGAGGATTGAACATTGAGGATTGAGGATTGAGAATTGAGGATTGGGGATTGAAGATTGAGTGTTGAGGATTGAAGATTGAGGATTGAGGATTGGCGATTGAGGATTGAGTATTGAGTATTGTGAATTGAGGATTGAGGATTGAAGATTGATTATTGAGGATTGAAGATTGAGGATTGAGGATTGAGGATTGAGGATTGAGGGTTGAAGATTGAGGATTGAGGATTGAGGATTGAGGATTGAGGGTTGAGGATTGAGGATTGAGTATTGAGGATTGAGGATTGAAGATTGAGTATTGGGGATTGAAGATTGAGGATTGAGGAATGAGGATTGAGGATGGAGAATGAAGACTGACGGTTGAGGATTGAGGTTTGAGGATTGAGGATCGAGGATTGAGGACTGAGGATTGAGGATTGAGGATTGAGCATTGAGGATTGAAGATTGAGGACTGGGGATTGAGGATTGAAGATTGAGGATTAAGGATTGAAGATTGGGGATAGAGGATCTAGGATTGGAGATTGAATATTGAGATTGAAGGTTGAGGATTGAGGATTGAGGATAGAGAATTGAGAGTTGAGTATGAAGACTGATGGTTGAGGATTGAGGTTTGAGGAATGAGGATTGAGGGCTGAGGATTGAGGATTGAGGATTGAGGATTGAGGATTGAGTAATGAAAATTGAGTATTGATGCCTGAGGATTGAGGATTGAAGATTGAGGATTGATGATTGAGGATTGAGAATTGAGAATTGAGGATGAGGACTGAGGATTGAGGATGGAGGATTAGGGCTGAGGGTTGAGGACTGATGTTTGAGGACTGTGGACTTAGGATAGAGGATTGAGAATTGACGATTGAGGATTCAGGATTGAAGATTGAGGATTGGGTATTGAGGATTGAAGAATGAGGATTGAGGATTGAGGATTGAGGGTTGAGGATTGAGGATTGAAGATTGAGGATTGGGTACTGAGGAGTGAAGTATGAGGACTGAGGATTGAGGATTGAGGATTGAGGAATGAGGATTGAGGGCTGAGGATTGAGGATTGAGGATTGAGGATTGAGGATTGAGTAATGAAAATTGAGTATTGATGCCTGAGGATTGAGGATTGAAGATTGAGTATTGAGGATTGATCATTGAAGATTGAGGATTGGGGATTGAGGATTGACGATTGAGGATTGAGTATTGAGGATTGAGGATTGAGGATTGAGGGTTGAGGATTGAGGATTGAAGATTGAGGATTGGGTACTGAGGAGTGAAGCATGAGGACTGAGGATTGAGTATTGAGGATTGATCATTGAAGATTGAGGATTGAGGATTGAGGATTGAGGGTTGAGGATTGAGGATTGAAGATTGAGGATTGGGTACTGAGGAGTGAAGTATGAGGACTGAGGATTGAGGATTGAGTACTGAGGTTTGAGGATTGAGGATTGAAGATTGAGGATTAGGGATTGAGGATTGACGATTGAGGATTGAGTATTGAGGATTGTGAATTGAGTATTGAGGATTGATGTTTGAAATTGAGTATTGAGGATTGAGGATTGAGGATTGAGGATTGAAGATTGAGTATTGAGGATTGATGATTGAGGGTTGAAGAATGAAGATTGAGGATTGAGGTTTGAGTATTGAGGATTGCAGATTGAGTATTGAGGATTGAAGATTGAGGATTGAGGTTTGAGGATTGAAGATTGAGGATTGAGGATTGAGGATTGAGGATTGAGGATTGAAGATTGAATATTGATGATTGAATATTGAGGACTGAGGATTGAGGGTTGTGGATTGAGGACGAGGACTGAGGGTTGGATATTGATGCTTGAGGTCTGAGGATCAAGGAATGAAGATTGAGAATTGAGGATTGAGGATTGAGGATTGAAGATTGAGGATTGGGTATTGAGGATTGAAGATTGAGGATTGAGGATTGAGGATTGAGGATTGAGGATTGGCGATTGAGTATTGAGGATTGAAGATTGAAGATTGAGTATTGAGGATTGAGGATTGAGGATTGAGGATTGAGGATTGAGGATTGAGGATTGAGGATTGAGGATTAAGGATTGAGGATTGAGGATTGAGGATTGAAGATTGAAAATTGATGATTGAATATTGAGGACTGAGTATTGAGGGTTGTGGATTGAGGACGAGGGCTGAGGGTTGAATATAAATGTTTGAGGTCTGAGGATTGAGGATTGAGGATTGAGAATTGAGGATTGAGGATTGAGGATTGAAGATTGAAGACTGGGTATTGAGGATTGAAGAATGTGGATTGAGGATTGAGGTTTGAGGATTGAGGATTGCAGATTGAGGATTGAGGATTGAAGATTGAGGATTGAGGATTGAGGATTGAGGATTGAACATTGAGGATTGAGGATTGAGAATTGAGGATTGGGGATTGAAGACTGAGTGTTGAGGATTGAAGATTGAGGATTGAGGATTGGCGATTGAGGATTGATTATTGAGTATTGAGAATTGAGGATTGAGGATTGAAGATTGAGTATTGAGGATTGAAGATTGAGGATTGAGGATTGAGGATTGAGGATTGAGGATTGAACATTGAGGATTGAGGATTGAGAATTGAGGATTGGGGATTGAAGATTGAGTGTTGAGGATTGAAGATTGAGGATTGAGGATTGGCGATTGAGGATTGAGTATTGAGTATTGTGAATTGAGGATTGAGGATTGAAGATTGATTATTGAGGATTGAAGATTGAGGATTGAGGATTGAGGATTGAGGATTGAGGGTTGAAGATTGAGGATTGAGGATTGAGGATTGAGGATTGAGGATTGAGGATTGAGGATTGAAGATTGAATATTGATGATTGAAGATTGATTATTGAGTATTGAGGGTTGTGGATTGAGGACGAGGACTGAGGGTTGAATATTGATGTTTGAGGTCTGAGGATTGAGGATTGAAGATTCAGTATTGAGGGTTGAAGATTGAGGATTGAATATTGAGGATTGAGGATTGAGGATTGAAGATTGAGTATTGAGGATTGAAGATTGAGGATTGAGTATTGAGGATTGAAGAATGAGGATTGAGGATTGAGGTTTGAGGATTGAGGATTGCAGATTGAGTACTGAGGATTGAAGATTGAGGATTGAGGATTGAGGATTGAAGATTGAGGATTGCGGATTGAGGATTGAGGATTGAGGATTGAAGATTGAATACTGATGATTGAATATTGATTACTGAGGATTGAGTGTTGTGGATTGAGGACGAGGACTGAGGGTTGAATATTGATGTTTGAGGTCTGCGGATTGAGGATTGAGGATTGAGAATTGACGATTGAGGATTGGGGATTGAAGATTCAGTATTGAGGGTTGAAGATTGAGGATTGAGGATTGAGGATTGATGATTGAGGATTGAAGATTGAGTATTGAGGATTGAAGATTGAGGATTGAGTATTGAGGATTGAAGAATGAGGATTGAGGATCGAGGTTTGAGGATTGAGGATTGCAGATTGAGTATTGAGGATCGAATATTGAGGATTGAGGATTGAGGATTGAAGATTGAGGATTGAGGATTAAGGATTGAGGATTGAGGATTGAAGATTGAATAGTGATGATTGAATATTGAGGACTGAGGATTGAGGGTTGTGGATTGAGGACGAGGACTGAGGGTTGGATATTGATGTTTGAGGTCTGAGGATTAAGGATTGAGGATTGAGAATTGAGGATTGAGGATTGAGGATTGAGGATTGAGGATTGAGGATTGAGGATTGAAGATTGAGTATTGAGGATTGAAGATTGAAGATTGAGTATTGAGGATTGAAGAATGAGGATTGAGGATTGAGGTTTGAGGATTGAGGATTGCAGATTGGGTATTGAGGATTGAAGAATGAGGATTGAGGATTGAGGTTTGAGGATTGGGGATTGCAGATTGAGTATTGAGGATTGAAGACTGATAGTTGAGGATTGAGGATTGAAGATTGAGGATTGAGGATTGAGGATTGAGGATTGAGAATTGAAGATTGAGTATTGAGGATTGAAGATTGAGGATTGAGGATCGAGTACTGAGGATTGAGGTGTGAGGATTGAAGATTGAGGATTGGGGATTGAGGATTGACGATTGACGATTGAGTACTGAGGATTGAGGATTGAGGATTGAGGATTGAATGTTGAGAATTGAAGATTGAGTATTGAGGACGAAGATTGACGATTGAAGATTGAAGTTTGAGGATTGAGGATTGAGGATTGAGGATTGAGCATTGAAGATTGAGTATTGGGGATTGAGGATTGACGATTGAGGATTGAGTATTGAGGATTGAATATTGAGTATTGATGATTGAAGATTGAGGATTGAGGATTGAGTGTTGAGGGTTGAGGATTGAGGACGAGGACTGACGGTTGAGGATTGAGGGTTGAGGATTGAGGATTGAGGATTGAGGATTGAGGATTGAGGATTGAGGATTGAGGATTGAGGATTGAGGATTGAAGATTGAGTATTGAGGATTGAACATTGAGGATTGAGGATTGAGAATTGAGGATTGGGGATTCAATATTGAGTGTTGAGGATTGAAGATTGAGGATTGAGGAGTGGCGATTGAGGATTGAGTATTGAGTATTGAGAATTGAGGATTGAGGATTGAAGATTGAGTATTGAGGATTGAAGATTGAGGATTGAGGATTGAGGATTGGGGATTGAGGGTTGAAGATTGAGGATTGAGGATTGAGGATTGAGGATTGAGTATTGAGGATTGAAGATTGAATATTGATGATTGAAGATTGAGGATTGAGGATTAAAGATTGAGGATTGAGGATTGAGGATTGAGGATTGAGGATTGAAGATTGAGTACTGAGGATTGAAGATTGATGATTGAGGATTGAGAATTGAGGATTGAGGATGATGTCTGAGGGTTGTGGATTGAGGTTTGAGGACTGAGGACTGAGGATTAAGGACTGAGGATTGATGATGAGGTGTGAGTGTCGGGGATTGAGGTTTGACGACTGAGGACTAAGCATTGAGGATTGAGAATTGAGGATTGATGATTGAGTATTGAAGATTGAGGGTTGGGTATTGAGGATTGAAGAATGAGGATTGAGGATTGAGGATTGAGGATTGAGGATTGAGGATCTAGGATTGGAGATTGATTATTGAGGGTTGAAGATTGAGGATTGAGGATCTAGGATTGGAGATTTATTATTGAGGGTTGAATATTGAGGATTGATGATTGAGGAATCAGAATAGAGAATTGAGGATGAGGACTGAGGTTTGAGGATTGAGTTTTGAGAAATGAGGACTGAGGATTGAGGATTGAGGATTCAGGATTGAGGATTGAGGATTGAGTATTGATGATT
The DNA here is from genome assembly GCF_051401765.1 of Calliopsis andreniformis. Lineage (NCBI taxonomy): Eukaryota > Metazoa > Arthropoda > Insecta > Hymenoptera > Andrenidae > Calliopsis > Calliopsis andreniformis. The sequence goes on along the minus strand of NW_027480697.1, from coordinate 328,255 downwards.
GATTATTGATCACTGATGATTGAGGATTGAGGATTGAGGATTGAGGATTGAGGATTGAAGATTGAATACTGAGGATTGAAGATTGAGGATTGATGATTGAGGATTGAGGATTGAGGATTGAGGATTGAGGAATGAGTATTGAAGATTGAGGGTTGATGATTGAGGATTGAGGATTGAGGATTGAGGATTGAGCATTGAGGATAGAAGATTGAGGACTGGGGATTGAGGATTGAAGATAGAGGATTAAGGATTGAAGATTGGGGATTGAGGATCTAGGAATGGAGATTGATTATTGAGGATTGAAGGTTGAGGATTGAGGATTGAGGATTGAGAATTGAGAATACAGTATGAGGACTGAGGGTTGAGGATTGAGGTTTGAGGAATGAGGATTGGGGATTGAAGATTGAGTATCGAGGATTGTAGATTGAGGATTGCGGATTGAGGATTGAGAATTGAGGATTGAAGATTGAGGATTGAGGGTTGAGGATTGAGGATTGAGGATTGAGGATTGAAGATTGAATATTGATGATTGAAGATTGAGGATTGAGGACTGAGTGTTGTGGATTGAGGACGAGGTCTGAGGGTTGTATATTGATGTTTGAGGTCTGAGGATTGAGGATTGAGGATTGAGAATTGAGCATTGAGGATTGAGGATTGAAGATTGAGGATTGGGTATTGAGGATTGAAGGATGAGGATTGAGGATTGAGGATTGAGGATTGAGGATTGCAGATTGAGTATTGAGGATTGAGGGTTGAGGATTGAGGATTGAGGATTGAAGATTGAGGATTGAGATTTGATTATTGAATGTTGTGGATTGAGTATTGAACCATTAGTATTCCGAATATTCTATTGAGTATTGAGAATTGAGGATTGATGGTTGAGCATTGAGGATTGATGGCTGAGGGTTGTGTCTTGAATATTGAGGATTGAGGATTGAGGATTGAGGATAGAGCATTGAGGATTGAAGATTGAGTATTGATGATTGAATATTGAGGATTGAGGATTGAGGATTGAGGATTGAGGACGAGGACTGAAGGTTGAGGATTGAGGTTTGAGGATTGAGGATTGAGGATTGAGGACTGGGGATTGAGGATTGAGTATTGAGCATTGAGGATTGAAGATTGATGACTGGGGATTCAGGATTGGAGATTGAGGATTAAGGATTGAAGATTGGGGATTGACGATCAGGATTGGAGATTGATTATTGTGGATTGAAGTCTGAGGATTGAGGATTGAGAATTGAGAATTGAGGATGAGGACTGAGGGTTGAGGATTGAGGTTTGAGGAATGAGGATTGAGGGTTGAGGATTTAGGATTGAGGATTGAGGATTGAGGATTGAGTATTGAAGATTGAGTATTGATGCCTGAGGATTGAGGATCGAGGATTGAGGATTGAGGATTGAGGATTGAAGATTGAGTATTGAGGATTGAAGATTGAGGATTGAGGATTGAGGATTGAGGATGGAGGATGAGGACTGACGGTTGAGGATTGAGGTTTGAGGATTGAGGATTGAGGATTGAGGATTGAGGACTGAGGATTGAGGATTGAGGATTGAGCATTGAGGATAGAAGATTGAGGACTGGGGATGAGGATTGAAGATAGAGGATTAAGGATTGAAGATTGGGGATTGAGGATCTAGGATTGGAGATTGATTATTGAGGATTGAAGATTGAGGATTGGGGATTGAGGATTGAGAATTGAGAATTGAGTATGAGGACTGAGGGTTGAGGATTGAGGTTTGAGGAATGAGGATTAAGGGTTGGGGAATGAGGATTGAGGATTGAGGATTGATGATTGAGCATTGAAGATTGAGTATTGATGCCTGAGGATTGAGGATTGAGGATAGATGATTGAGGATCGAGGATTGAAGATTGAGAATTGAGGATTGAAGATTGAGGATTGAGGATTGAGTATTGAGGATGGAGGATGAGGGCTGAGGGTTGAGGATTGAGGTTTGAGGACTGAGGACTGAGGATTCAGGATTGAGAATTGAGGATTGAGGATTGAGGATTGAATTTGAGGATTGGGTATTGAGGACTGAAGAATGAGGATTGAGGAATTAGGATTGAGGATTGAAGGTTTAGGATTGTGGATTGAGAATGGAGGATTGAGGATTGAATATTGAGGATTGGGGACTGAGAGTTGAGTGTTGAGTGATGAGAATTGATGTTTGAGGATAGAGACTTGAAGATTGCAGATTGAGTATTGAGTATTGAAATCTGTGAATTGATGATATTCTATTGAGGATTGAGGATTGACAACTGATTGTTGAGGACTGAGGGCTGAAGATTGAGGATTCAGGATTGAGGATTCAGGATTGATGTTTGAGGATTGAGGGTTGAGCATTGAAGATTGAGGATTGGCGATTTAGGATTGACGATTGAGGATTGAGTATTGAGGACTGAAGATTGAGTATTGAAGATTGAGGATTGAGGATTGAGGATTGAGGATGGAGAATGAGGACTGACGGTTGAGGATTGAGGTTTGAGGATTGAGGATTGAGCATTGAGGATTGAGGATTGAGGATTGAGGATTGAGAATTGAGGATTGAGGATTGAGGATTGAAGATTGAGGATTGGGTATTGAGGATTGAAGAATGAGGATTGAGGATTGAGGTTTGAGGATTGGGGATTGCAGATTGAGTATTGAGGATTGAAGATTGATAATTGAGGATTGAGGATTGAAGATTGAGGATTGAGGATTGAGGATTGAGGATTGAGAATTGAAGATTGAGTATTGAGGATTGAATATTGAGGATTGAGGATCGAGTACTGAGGATTGAGGAATGAGGATTGAAGATTGAGGATTGGGGACTGAGGATTGACGATTGAGGATTGAGTACTGAGGATTGAGGATTGAGGATTGAGGATTGAGGGTTGAGGGTTGAGGATTGAGGACGAGGACTGACGGTTGAGGATTGAGGGTTGAGGATTGAGGATTGAGGATTGAGGATTGAGGATTGAGGATTGAGGATTGAGGATTGAGGATTGAGGATTGAGGATTGAAGATTGAGTATTGAGGATTGATCATTGAAGATTGAGGATTGGGGATTGAGGATTGACGATTGAGGATTGAGTATTGAGGATTGAAGATTGAGTATTGATGATTGAGGATTGAGTATTGAGGATTGAAGATTGAGTATTGATGATTGAAGATTGAGGATTGAGGATTGAGGGTTGAGGATTGAGGATTGAGGATTGAGGATTGAGGATTGAGTATTGAAGATTGAGTATTGATGCCTGAGGGTTGAGGATTGAGGATTGAGTATTGAGGATTGAGGATTGAAGATTGAGTATTGGGGATTGAAGATTGAGGATTGAGGAATGAGGATTGAGGATGGAGAATGAAGACTGACGGTTGAGGATTGAGGTTTGAGGATTGAGGATCGAGGATTGAGGACTGAGGATTGAGGATTGAGGATTGAGCATTGAGGATTGAAGATTGAGGACTGGGGATTGAGGATTGAAGATTGAGGATTAAGGATTGAAGATTGGGGATAGAGGATCTAGGATTGGAGATTGAATATTGAGATTGAAGGTTGAGGATTGAGGATTGAGGATAGAGAATTGAGAATTGAGTATGAAGACTGAGGGTTGAGGATTGAGGTTTGAGGAATGAGGATTGAGGGCTGAGGATTGAGGATTGAGGATTGAGGATTGAGGATTGAGTAATGAAAATTGAGTATTGATGCCTGAGGATTGAGGATTGAAGATTGAGGATTGATGATTGAGGATTGAGAATTGAGAATTGAGGATGAGGACTGAGGATTGAGGATGGAGGATTAGGGCTGAGGGTAGAGGACTGATGTTTGAGGTCTGAGGATTGAGGATTGAAGATTCAGTATTGAGGGTTGAAGATTGAGGATTGAGGATTGAGGATTGAGGAATGAGGATTGAAGATTGAGTATTGAGGATTGAAGATTGAGGATTGAGTATTGAGGATTGAAGAATGAGGATTGAGGATTGAGGTTTGAGGATTGAGGATTGCAGATTGAGTACTGAGGATTGAAGATTGAGGATTGAGGATTGAGGATTGAAGATTGAGGATTGCGGATTGAGGATTGAGGATTGAGGATTGAAGATTGAATACTGATGATTGAATATTGATTACTGAGGATTGAGTGTTGTGGATTGAGGACGAGGACTGAGGGTTGAATATTGATGTTTGAGGTCTGCGGATTGAGGATTGAGGGTTGAGAATTGACGATTGAGGATTGGGGATTGAAGATTCAGTATTGAGGGTTGAAGATTGAGGATTGAGGATTGAGGATTGATGATTGAGGATTGAAGATTGAGTATTGAGGATTGAAGATTGAGGATTGAGTATTGAGGATTGAAGAATGAGGATTGAGGATCGAGGTTTGAGGATTGAGAATTGAGGATTGAGGATTGAGGATTGAGGAATGAGTATTGATGATTGAGTGTTGATGATTGAGGATTGAGGATTGAGGATTGAGGATTGAGCATTGAGGATAGAAGATTGAGGACTGGGGATTGAGGATTGAAGATAGAGGATTAAGGATTGAAGATTGGGGATTGAGGATCTAGGAATGGAGATTGATTATTGAGGATTGAAGATTGAGGATTGAGGATTGAGGATTGAGAATTGAGAATACAGTATGAGGACTGAGGGTTGAGGATTGAGGTTTGAGGAATGAGGATTGGGGATTGAAGATTGAGTATCGAGGATTGTAGATTGAGGATTGCGGATTGAAGATTGAGAACTGAGGATTGAAGATTGAGGATTGAGGGTTGAGGATTGAGGATTGAGGATTGAGGATTGAAGATTGAATATTGATGATTGAAGATTGAGGATTGAGGACTGAGTGTTGTGGATTGAGGACGAGGTCTGAGGGTTGTATATTGATGTTTGAGGTCTGAGGATTGAGGATTGAGGATTGAGAATTGAGCATTGAGGATTGAGGATTGAAGATTGAGGATTGGGTATTGAGGATTGAAGAATGAGGATTGAGGATTGAGGATTGAGGATTGAGGATTGCAGATTGAGTATTGAGGATTGAGGGTTGAGGATTGAGGATTGAGGATTGAAGATTGAGGATTGAGATTTGATTATTGAATGTTGTGGATTGAGTATTGAACCATTAGTATTCCGAATATTCTATTGAGTATTGAGAATTGAGGATTGATGGTTGAGCATTGAGGATTGATGGCTGAGGGTTGTGTCTTGAATATTGAGGATTGAGGATTGAGGATTGAGGATAGAGCATTGAGGATTCAAGATTGAGTATTGATGATTGAATATTGAGGATTGAGGATTGAGGATTGAGGATTGAGGACGAGGACTGAAGGTTGAGGATTGAGGTTTGAGGATTGAGGATTGAGGATTGAGGACTGAGGATTTAGGATTGAGGATTGAGGATTGAGGATTGAGTATTGAAGATTGAGTATTGATGCCTGAGGATTGAGGATCGAGGATTGAGGATTGAGGATTGAGGATTGAAGATTGAGTATTGAGGATTGAAGATTGAGGGTTGAGGATTGAGGATTGAGGATGGAGGATGAGGACTGACGGTTGAGGATTGAGGTTTGAGGATTGAGGATTGCGGATTGAGGATTGAGGACTGAGGATTGAGGATTGAGGATTGAGCATTGAGGATTGAAGGTTGAGGATTGGGGATTGAGGATTGAGAATTGAGAATTGAGTATGAGGACTGAGGGTTGAGGATTGAGGTTTGAGGAATGAGGATTGAGGGTTGGGGAATGAGGATTGAGGATTGAGGATTGATGATTGAGCATTGAAGATTGAGTATTGATGCCTGAGGATTGAGGATTGAGGATAGATGATTGAGGATCGAGGATTGAAGATTGAGAATTGAGGATTGAAGATTGAGGATTGAGGATTGAGGATTGAGGATGGAGGATGAGGGCTGAGGGTTGAGGATTGAGGTTTGAGGACTGAGGACTGAGGACTGAGGATTCAGGATTGAGAATTGAGGATTGAGGATTGAGGATTGAATTTGAGGATTGGGTATTGAGGACTGAAGAATGAGGATTGAGGAATTAGGATTGAGGATTGAAGGTTTAGGATTGTGGATTGAGAATGGAGGATTGAGGATTGAATATTGAGGATTGGGGACTGAGAGTTGAGTGTTGAGTGATGAGAATTGATGTTTGAGGATAGAGACTTGAAGATTGCAGATTGAGTATTGAGTATTGAAATCTGTGAATTGATGATATTCTATTGAGGATTGAGGATTGACAACTGATTGTTGAGGACTGAGGGCTGAAGATTGAGGATTCAGGATTGAGGATTCAGGATTGATGTTTGAGGATTGAGGGTTGAGCATTGAAGATTGAGGATTGGCGATTTAGGATTGACGATTGAGGATTGAGTATTGAGGACTGAAGATTGAGTATTGAAGATTGAGGATTGAGGATTGAGGATTGAGGATGGAGAATGAGGACTGACGGTTGAGGATTGAGGTTTGAGGATTGAGGATTGAGGATTGAGGACTGAGGATTGAGGATTGAGGATTGGGTATTGAGGATTGAAGGTTGAGGATGAGGTCTGGCGGTTGCGGATTGAGGTTTGAGGATTGAGGATTGAGGATTGAGGACTGAGGATTGAGGATTGAGGATTGAGCATTGAGGATTGAAGATTGAGGACTGGGGATTGAGGATCGAAGATTGAGGATTGGGTACTGAGGATTGAAGAATGAGGATTGAGGATTGAGGTTTGAGGATTGAGGATTGCAGATTGAGTATTGAGGATTGAAGATTGAGTATTGAGGATTGAGGATTGAAGATCGAGGATTGAGGATTGAGGATTGAGGATTGAGAATTGAGGATTGAGTATTGAGGACCGATGATTGAGGATTGAGGATTGAGTACTGAGGATTGAGGATTGAGGATTTAAGATTGAATATTGATGATTGAAGATCGAGGATTGAGGACTGAGTGTTGTGGATTGAGGACGAGGACTGAGGGTTGAATATTGATGTTTGAGGTCTGAGGATTGAGGATTGAGGATTGAGAATTGAGGATTGAGGATTGAGGATTGAAGATTGTGGATTGGGAATTGAGGATTGAAGAATGAGGATTGAGGATTGAGGATTGAGGATTGAGGATTGCAGATTGAGTATTGAGGATTGAGGATTGAGGATTGAGCATTGAGGATTGAGGATTGAGGATTGAGTATTGAGGATAGAGGATTGAAGATTGTGTATCGAGGATTGAAGATTGAGGATTGAGGATTGAGGATTGAGGATTGAGGTTGAGGATTGAAGATTGAGGATTGGGGATTGGGGATTGACGATTGAGGATTGAGTATTGCGGATTGAGAATCGAGGATTGAGGATTGAAATTGAGTATTGGGGATTGCAGATTGAGGATTGAGATTTGATTATTGAATGTTGTGGATTGAGTATTGAACCATGAGTATTCAGAATATTCTATTGAGTATTGAGAATTGAGGATTGATGGTTGAGCATTGAGGATTGATGGCTGAGGGTTGTGTCTTGAATATTGAGGATTGAGGATTGAGGATTGAGGATAGATCATTGAGGATTGATGATTGAGCATTGATGATTGAATATTGAGGATTGAGGATTGAGGATTGAGGATTGAGGACGAGGACTGACGGTTGAGGATTGAGGTTTGAGGGTTGAGGATTGGGGATTGAGGACTGAGGATTGAGGATTGAGGATTGAGCATTGAGGATTGAAGATTGATGACTGGGGATTGAGGATTGGAGATTGAGGATTAAGGATTCAAGATTGGGGATTGAGGATCTAGGATTGGAGATAGATTATTGTGGATTGAAGTCTGAGGATTGAGGATTGAGAATTTAGAATTGAGGATGAGGACTGAGGGTTGAGGATTGAGGTTTGAGGAATGAGGATTGAGGGTTGAGGATTTAGGATTGAGGATTGAGGATTGAGGATTGAGTACTGAGGATTGAGCATTGAGGATTGAGAATTGAGAATTGAGTATGAGGACTGAAGGTTGAGGATTGAGGTTTGAGGAATGAGGATTGAGGGTTGGGGAATGAGGATTGAGGATTGAGGATTGATGATTGAGCATTGAAGATTGAGTACTGATGCCTGAGGATTGAGGATTGAGGATTGATGATTGAGGATCGATGATTGAAGATTGAGAATTGAGGATTGAAGATTGAGGATTGAGGATTGAGGATTGAGGATGGAGGATTAGGGCTGAGGGTTGAGGATTGAGGTTTGAGGACTGAGGACTGAGGATTGAGGATTGAGAATTGAGGATTGAGGATTGAGGATTGAAGATTGAGGATTGGGTATTGATGATTGAAGAATGAGGATTGAGGATTGAGGATTGAGGATTGAGGATTGAGAATTGAAGATTCTGGATTGGGTATTGAGGATTGAAGAATGAGGATTGAGGATTGAGGATTGAGTATAGAATCCTGAGAATTCAGGATATTGTATTGAGCATTGAGAATTGAGGATTGATGGTTGAGTATTGAGGATTGAGGTTTGAGGATTGAAGATTGTGTATTGAGGATTGAGGATTGAGGATTGAGGATTGAGGATTGATGATTGAGGATTGAGAATTGAGAATTGAGGATGAGGACTGAGGATTGAGGATGGAGGATTAGGGCTGAGGGTTGAGAACTGATGTTTGACGACTGAGGACTGAGGATAGAGGATTGAGAATTGACGATTGAGGATTGAGGATTGAAGATTGAGGATTGGGTATTGAGGATTGAAGAATGAGGATTGAGGATTGAGGATTGAGGATTGAGGATTGAGAATTGAAGATTCTGGATTGGGTATTGAGGATTGAAGAATGAGGATTGAGGATTGAGGATTGAGTATAGAATCCTGAGAATTCAGGATATTGTATTGAGCATTGAGAATTGAGGATTGATGGTTGAGTATTGAGGATTGAGGATTGAGGATTGAAGATTGTGTATTGAGGATTGAGGATTGAGGATTGAGGATTGAGGATTGAGGATTGGGTATTGAGGATTGACGGTTGAGGTTTGAGTGTTGAGGATGTAGGATTGAAGAGAGAGGCCTGAGTGTTGAGGATTGAGTGTTTCAGAATTGATGCTTGAGGTTTGAGATTTGATTATTGAATATTCTGAATTGAGTATTGAACCATGGGAATTCAGGATGTTCTATTGAGTATTGAGAATTGAGGATTGATGGTTGAGTATTGAGGATTGATGGTTGAGCGTTGAGTGTTGGATATTGTGCATTGAGGATTGAGGATTGAAGTTTGATGATTGAGGATTGAAGATTGATTATTGATGATTGAATATTGAGGATTGAGGATTGAGGGTTGAGGATTGAGGATTGAGAATTAAGAATTGAGTATGAGGACTGAGGGTTGAGGATTGAGGTTTGAGGAATGAGGATTGAGGGTTGAGGATTGAGTATTGAGGATTGAGGATTGAGGATTGAGTATTGAAGATTGAGTATTGATGCCTTAGGATTGAGGATTGAGGATTGAGTATAGAGGATCGAGGATTGAAGAATGAGTATTGAGGATTGAAGATTGAGGATTGAGGATTGAGGATTGAGGATTGAGGATGGAGGATTAGGGCTGAGGGTTGAGGATTGAGGTTTGAGGACTGAGGACTGAGGATTGAGGATTGAGAATTGAGGATTGAGGATTGAGGATTGAAGATTGAGGATTGGGTATTGAGGATTGAAGAATGAGGATTGACGATTGAGGATTGAGGATTGAGGATTGAGGATTGACGATTCAGGATTGGGTATTAAGGATTGAAGAATGGGGATTGAGGATTGAGGATTGAGGAATGAGGATTGAAGATTGAGTATTGAGGATTGAAGATTGAGGATTGAGGATTGAGGATTGAGTATTGGAGATTGAGTATTGATGCCTTAGGATTGAGGATTGAGGATTGAGGATAGAGGATCGTGGATTGAAGAATGAGTATTGAGGATTGAAGACTGAGGATTGAGGATTGAGGATTGAGGATTGAGGATGGAGGATTAGGGCTGAGGGATGAGGATTGAGGTTTGAGGACTGAGGACTGAGGATTGAGGATTGAGAATTGAGGATTGAGGATTGAGGATTGAAGATTGAGGATTGGGTATTGAGGATTGAAGAATGAGGATTGAGGATTGAGGATTGAGGATTGAGGATTGAGAATTGAAGATTCTGGATTGGGTATTGAGGATTGAAGGATGAGGATTGAGGATTGAGGATTGAGTATAGAATCCTGAGAATTCAGGATATTGTATTGAGCATTGAGAATTGAGGATTGATGGTTGAGTATTGAGGATTGAGGATTGAGGATTGAAGATTGTGTATTGAGGATTGCAGATTGAGTATTGAGGATTGAAGATTGAGGATTGAGGATAGAGGATTGAAGATTGAGGATTGAGGATTGAGGATTGAGGATTGAGGATTGAAGATTGAATATTGATGATTGAATATTGAGGACTGAGGATTGAGGGTTGTGGACTGAGGACGAGGACTGAGGGTTGGATATTGATGCTTGAGGTCTGAGGATCAAGGATTGAAGATTGAGAATTGAAGATTGAGGATTGAGGATTGAAGATTGAGGATTGGGTATTGAGGATTGAAGAATGAGGATTGAGGATTGAAGTTTGAGGATTGAGGATAGCAGATTGAGTATTGAGGATTTAAGATTGAGGATTGAGGATTGAGGATTGAGGATTGAAGATTGAAAATTGATGATTGAATATTGAGGACTGAGTATTGAGGGTTGTGGATTGAGGACGAGGACTGAGGGTTGAATATAAATGTTTGAGGCCTGAGGATTGAGGATTGAGAATTGAGAATTGAGGATTGAGGATTGAGGATTGAAGATTGAAGACTGGGTATTGAGGATTGAAGAATGTGGATTGAGGATTGAGGTTTGAGGATTGAGGATTGCAGATTGAGTATTGAGGATTGAAGATTGAGGATTGAGGATTGAGGATTGAGGATTGAACATTGAGGATTGAGGATTGAGAATTCAGGATTGGGGATTGAAGATTGAGTGTTGAGGATTGAAGATTGAGGATTGAGGATTGGCGATTGAGGATTGAGTATTGAGTATTGAGAATTGAGGATTGAGGATTGAAGATTGAGTATTGAGGATTGAAGATTGAGGATTGAGGATTGAGGATTGAGGATTGAGGATTGAACATTGAGGATTGAGGATTGAGAATTGAGGATTGGGGATTGAAGATTGAGTGTTGAGGGTTGAAGATTGAGGATTGAGGATTGGCGATTGAGGATTGAGGATTGAGGGTTGAGGATTGAGGATTGAGGATTGAGGATTGAGGATTGAGTATTGAAGATTGAGTATTGATGCCTGAGGGTTGAGGATTGAGGATTGAGTATTGAGGATTGAGGATTGAAGATTGAGTATTGGGGATTGAAGATTGAGGATTGAGGAATGAGGATTGAGGATGGAGAATGAAGACTGACGGTTGAGGATTGAGGTTTGATGATTGAGGATCGAGGATTGAGGACTGAGGATTGAGGATTGAGGATTGAGCATTGAGGATTGAAGATTGAGGACTGGGGATTGAGGATTGAAGATTGAGGATTAAGGATTGAAGATTGGGGATAGAGGATCTAGGATTGGAGATTGAATATTGAGATTGAAGGTTGAGGATTGAGGATTGAGGATAGAGAATTGAGAGTTGAGTATGAAGACTGATGGTTGAGGATTGAGGTTTGAGGAATGAGGATTGAGGGCTGAGGATTGAGGATTGAGGATTGAGGATTGAGGATTGAGGATTGAGTAATGAAAATTGAGTATTGATGCCTGAGGATTGAGGATTGAAGATTGAGGATTGATGATTGAGGATTGAGAATTGAGAATTGAGGATGAGGACTGAGGATTGAGGATGGAGGATTAGGGCTGAGGGTTGAGGACTGATGTTTGAGGACTGTGGACTGAGGATAGAGGATTGAGAATTGACGATTGAGGATTCAGGATTGAAGATTGAGGATTGGGTATTGAGGATTGAAGAATGAGGATTGAGGATTGAGGATTGAGGGTTGAGGATTGAGGATTGAAGATTGAGGATTGGGTACTGAGGTGTGAAGTATGAGGACTGAGGATTGAGGATTGAGGATTGAGGAATGAGGATTGAGGGCTGAGGATTGAGGATTGAGGATTGAGGATTGAGGATTGAGTAATGAAAATTGAGTATTGATGCCTGAGGATTGAGGATTGAAGATTGAGTATTGAGGATTGATCATTGAAGATTGAGGATTGGGGATTGAGGATTGACGATTGAGGATTGAGTATTGAGGATTGAGGATTGAGGATTGAGGGTTGAGGATTGAGGATTGAAGATTGAGGATTGGGTACTGAGGAGTGAAGCATGAGGACTGAGGATTGAGTATTGAGGATTGATCATTGAAGATTGAGGATTGAGGATTGAGGATTGAGGGTTGAGGATTGAGTATTGAAGATTGAGGATTGGGTACTGAGGAGTGAAGTATGAGGACTGAGGATTGAGGATTGAGTACTGAGGTTTGAGGATTGAGGATTGAAGATTGAGGATTAGGGATTGAGGATTGACGATTGAGGATTGAGTATTGAGGATTGTGAATTGAGTATTGAGGATTGATGTTTGAAATTGAGTATTGAGGATTGAGGATTGAGGATTGAGGATTGAAGATTGAGTATTGAGGATTGATGATTGAGGGTTGAAGAATGAAGATTGAGGATTGAGGTTTGAGTATTGAGGATTGCAGATTGAGTATTGAGGATTGAAGATTGAGGATTGAGGTTTGAGGATTGAAGATTGAGGATTGAGGATTGAGGATTGAGGATTGAGGATTGAAGATTGAATATTGATGATTGAATATTGAGGACTGAGGATTGAGGGTTGTGGATTGAGGACGAGGACTGAGGGTTGGATATTGATGCTTGAGGTCTGAGGATCAAGGAATGAAGATTGAGAATTGAGGATTGAGGATTGAGGATTGAAGATTGAGGATTGGGTATTGAGGATTGAAGATTGAGGATTGAGGATTGAGGATTGAGGATTGAGGATTGGCGATTGAGTATTGAGGATTGAAGATTGAAGATTGAGTATTGAGGATTGAGGATTGAGGATTGAGGATTGAGGATTGAGGATTGAGGATTGAGGATTGAGGATTGAGGATTGAGGATTGAGGATTGAGGATTGAAGATTGAAAATTGATGATTGAATATTGAGGACTGAGTATTGAGGGTTGTGGATTGAGGACGAGGGCTGAGGGTTGAATATAAATGTTTGAGGTCTGAGGATTGAGGATTGAGGATTGAGAATTGAGGATTGAGGATTGAGGATTGAAGATTGAAGACTGGGTATTGAGGATTGAAGAATGTGGATTGAGGATTGAGGTTTGAGGATTGAGGATTGAGGATTGAGGATTGAGGATTGAGGATTGAGGATTGAGGATTGAGGATTGAGGATTGAAGATTGAAAATTGATGATTGAATATTGAGGACTGAGTATTGAGGGTTGTGGATTGAGGACGAGGGCTGAGGGTTGAATATAAATGTTTGAGGTCTGAGGATTGAGGATTGAGTATTGAGAATTGAGGATTGAGGATTGAGGATTGAAGATTGAAGACTGGGTATTGAGGATTGAAGAATGTGGATTGAGGATTCAGGTTTGAGGATTGAGGATTGCAGATTGAGTATTGAGGATTGAAGATTGAGGATTGAGGATTGAGGATTGAGGATTGAACATTGAGGATTGAGGATTGAGAATTGAGGATTGGGGATTGAAGACTGAGTGTTGAGGATTGAAGATTGAGGATTGAGGATTGGCGATTGAGGATTGATTATTGAGTATTGAGAATTGAGGATTGAGGATTGAAGATTGAGTATTGAGGATTGAAGATTGAGGATTGAGGATTGAGGATTGAGGATTGAGGATTGAACATTCAGGATTGAGGATTGAGAATTGAGGATTGGGGATTGAAGATTGAGTGTTGAGGATTGAAGATTGAGGATTGAGGATTGGCGATTGAGGATTGAGTATTGAGTATTGTGAATTGAGGATTGAGGATTGAAGATTTATTATTGAGGATTGAAGATTGAGGATTGAGGATTGAGGATTGAGGATTGAGGGTTGAAGATTGAGGATTGAGGATTGAGGATTGAGGATTGAGGGTTGAGGATTGAGGATTGAGTATTGAGGATTGAGGATTGAAGATTGAGTATTGGGGATTGAAGATTGAGGATTGAGGAATGAGGATTGAGGATGGAGAATGAAGACTGACGGTTGAGGATTGAGGTTTGAGGATTGAGGATCGAGGATTGAGGACTGAGGATTGAGGATTGAGGATTGAGCATTGAGGATTGAAGATTGAGGACTGGGGATTGAGGATTGAAGATTGAGGATTAAGGATTGAAGATTGGGGATAGAGGATCTAGGATTGGAGATTGAATATTGAGATTGAAGGTTGAGGATTGAGGATTGAGGATAGAGAATTGAGAGTTGAGTATGAAGACTGATGGTTGAGGATTGAGGTTTGAGGAATGAGGATTGAGGGCTGAGGATTGAGGATTGAGGATTGAGGATTGAGGATTGAGTAATGAAAATTGAGTATTGATGCCTGAGGATTGAGGATTGAAGATTGAGGATTGATGATTGAGGATTGAGAATTGAGAATTGAGGATGAGGACTGAGGATTGAGGATGGAGGATTAGGGCTGAGGGTTGAGGACTGATGTTTGAGGACTGTGGACTGAGGATAGAGGATTGAGAATTGACGATTGAGGATTCAGGATTGAAGATTGAGGATTGGGTATTGAGGATTGAAGAATGAGGATTGAGGATTGAGGATTGAGGGTTGAGGATTGAGGATTGAAGATTGAGGATTGGGTACTGAGGAGTGAAGTATGAGGACTGAGGATTGAGGATTGAGGATTGAGGAATGAGGATTGAGGGCTGAGGATTGAGGATTGAGGATTGAGGATTGAGGATTGAGTAATGAAAATTGAGTATTGATGCCTGAGGATTGAGGATTGAAGATTGAGTATTGAGGATTGATCATTGAAGATTGAGGATTGGGGATTGAGGATTGACGATTGAGGATTGAGTATTGAGGATTGAGGATTGAGGATTGAGGGTTGAGGATTGAGGATTGAAGATTGAGGATTGGGTACTGAGGAGTGAAGCATGAGGACTGAGGATTGAGTATTGAGGATTGATCATTGAAGATTGAGGATTGAGGATTGAGGATTGAGGGTTGAGGATTGAGGATTGAAGATTGAGGATTGGGTACTGAGGAGTGAAGTATGAGGACTGAGGATTGAGGATTGAGTACTGAGGTTTGAGGATTGAGGATTGAAGATTGAGGATTAGGGATTGAGGATTGACGATTGAGGATTGAGTATTGAGGATTGTGAATTGAGTATTGAGGATTGATGTTTGAAATTGAGTATTGAGGATTGAGGATTGAGGATTGAGGATTGAAGATTGAGTATTGAGGATTGATGATTGAGGGTTGAAGAATGAAGATTGAGGATTGAGGTTTGAGTATTGAGGATTGCAGATTGAGTATTGAGGATTGAAGATTGAGGATTGAGGTTTGAGGATTGAAGATTGAGGATTGAGGATTGAGGATTGAGGATTGAGGATTGAAGATTGAATATTGATGATTGAATATTGAGGACTGAGGATTGAGGGTTGTGGATTGAGGACGAGGACTGAGGGTTGGATATTGATGCTTGAGGTCTGAGGATCAAGGAATGAAGATTGAGAATTGAGGATTGAGGATTGAGGATTGAAGATTGAGGATTGAGGATTGAGAATTGAGGATTGGGGATTGAAGATTGAGTGTTGAGGATTGAAGATTGAGGATTGAGGATTGGCGATTGAGGATTGAGTATTGAGTATTGTGAATTGAGGATTGAGGATTGAAGATTGATTATTGAGGATTGAAGATTGAGGATTGAGGATTGAGGATTGAGGATTGAGGGTTGAAGATTGAGGATTGAGGATTGAGGATTGAGGATTGAGGATTGAGGATTGAGGATTGAAGATGGAATATTGATGATTGAAGATTGATTATTGAGTATTGAGGGTTGTGGATTGAGGACGAGGACTGAGGGTTGAATATTGATGTTTGAGGTCTGAGGATTGAGGATTGAAGATTCAGTATTGAGGGTTGAAGATTGAGGATTGAATATTGAGGATTGAGGATTGAGGATTGAAGATTGAGTATTGAGGATTGAAGATTGAGGATTGAGTATTGAGGATTGAAGAATGAGGATTGAGGATTGAGGTTTGAGGATTGAGGATTGCAGATTGAGTACTGAGGATTGAAGATTGAGGATTGAGGATTGAGGATTGAAGATTGAGGATTGCGGATTGAGGATTGAGGATTGAGGATTGAAGATTGAATACTGATGATTGAATATTGATTACTGAGGATTGAGTGTTGTGGATTGAGGACGAGGACTGAGGGTTGAATATTGATGTTTGAGGTCTGCGGATTGAGGATTGAGGATTGAGAATTGACGATTGAGGATTGGGGATTGAGGATTGAGTATTGAGGATTGAGGATTGAAGATTGAGTATTGGGGATTGAAGATTGAGGATTGAGGAATGAGGATTGAGGATGGAGAATGAAGACTGACGGTTGAGGATTGAGGTTTGAGGATTGAGGATCGAGGATTGAGGACTGAGGATTGAGGATTGAGGATTGAGCATTGAGGATTGAAGATTGAGGACTGGGGATTGAGGATTGAAGATTGAGGATTAAGGATTGAAGATTGGGGATAGAGGATCTAGGATTGGAGATTGAATATTGAGATTGAAGGTTGAGGATTGAGGATTGAGGATAGAGAATTGAGAGTTGAGTATGAAGACTGATGGTTGAGGATTGAGGTTTGAGGAATGAGGATTGAGGGCTGAGGATTGAGGATTGAGGATTGAGGATTGAGGATTGAGTAATGAAAATTGAGTATTGATGCCTGAGGATTGAGGATTGAAGATTGAGGATTGATGATTGAGGATTGAGAATTGAGAATTGAGGATGAGGACTGAGGATTGAGGATGGAGGATTAGGGCTGAGGGTTGAGGACTGATGTTTGAGGACTGTGGACTGAGGATAGAGGATTGAGAATTGACGATTGAGGATTCAGGATTGAAGATTGAGGATTGGGTATTGAGGATTGAAGAATGAGGATTGAGGATTGAGGATTGAGGGTTGAGGATTGAGGATTGAAGATTGAGGATTGGGTACTGAGGAGTGAAGTATGAGGACTGAGGATTGAGGATTGAGGATTGAGGAATGAGGATTGAGGGCTGAGGATTGAGGATTGAGGATTGAGGATTGAGGATTGAGTAATGAAAATTGAGTATTGATGCCTGAGGATTGAGGATTGAAGATTGAGTATTGAGGATTGATCATTGAAGATTGAGGATTGGGGATTGAGGATTGACGATTGAGGATTGAGTATTGAGGATTGAGGATTGAGGATTGAGGGTTGAGGATTGAGGATTGAAGATTGAGGATTGGGTACTGAGGAGTGAAGCATGAGGACTGAGGATTGAGTATTGAGGATTGATCATTGAAGATTGAGGATTGAGGATTGAGGATTGAGGGTTGAGGATTGAGGATTGAAGATTGAGGATTGGGTACTGAGGAGTGAAGTATGAGGACTGAGGATTGAGGATTGAGTACTGAGGTTTGAGGATTGAGGATTGAAGATTGAGGATTAGGGATTGAGGATTGACGATTGAGGATTGAGTATTGAGGATTGTGAATTGAGTATTGAGGATTGATGTTTGAAATTGAGTATTGAGGATTGAGGATTGAGGATTGAGGATTGAAGATTGAGTATTGAGGATTGATGATTGAGGGTTGAAGAATGAAGATTGAGGATTGAGGTTTGAGTATTGAGGATTGCAGATTGAGTATTGAGGATTGAAGATTGAGGATTGAGGTTTGAGGATTGAAGATTGAGGATTGAGGATTGAGGATTGAGGATTGAGGATTGAAGATTGAATATTGATGATTGAATATTGAGGACTGAGGATTGAGGGTTGTGGATTGAGGACGAGGACTGAGGGTTGGATATTGATGCTTGAGGTCTGAGGATCAAGGAATGAAGATTGAGAATTGAGGATTGAGGATTGAGGATTGAAGATTGAGGATTGGGTATTGAGGATTGAAGATTGAGGATTGAGGATTGAGGATTGAGGATTGAGGATTGGCGATTGAGTATTGAGGATTGAAGATTGAAGATTGAGTATTGAGGATTGAGGATTGAGGATTGAGGATTGAGGATTGAGGATTGAGGATTGAGGATTGAGGATTAAGGATTGAGGATTGAGGATTGAGGATTGAAGATTGAAAATTGATGATTGAATATTGAGGACTGAGTATTGAGGGTTGTGGATTGAGGACGAGGGCTGAGGGTTGAATATAAATGTTTGAGGTCTGAGGATTGAGGATTGAGGATTGAGAATTGAGGATTGAGGATTGAGGATTGAAGATTGAAGACTGGGTATTGAGGATTGAAGAATGTGGATTGAGGATTGAGGTTTGAGGATTGAGGATTGCAGATTGAGTATTGAGGATTGAAGATTGAGGATTGAGGATTGAGGATTGAGGATTGAACATTGAGGATTGAGGATTGAGAATTGAGGATTGGGGATTGAAGACTGAGTGTTGAGGATTGAAGATTGAGGATTGAGGATTGGCGATTGAGGATTGATTATTGAGTATTGAGAATTGAGGATTGAGGATTGAAGATTGAGTATTGAGGATTGAAGATTGAGGATTGAGGATTGAGGATTGAGGATTGAGGATTGAACATTGAGGATTGAGGATTGAGAATTGAGGATTGGGGATTGAAGATTGAGTGTTGAGGATTGAAGATTGAGGATTGAGGATTGGCGATTGAGGATTGAGTATTGAGTATTGTGAATTGAGGATTGAGGATTGAAGATTGATTATTGAGGATTGAAGATTGAGGATTGAGGATTGAGGATTGAGGATTGAGGGTTGAAGATTGAGGATTGAGGATTGAGGATTGAGGATTGAGGATTGAGGATTGAGGATTGAAGATGGAATATTGATGATTGAAGATTGATTATTGAGTATTGAGGGTTGTGGATTGAGGACGAGGACTGAGGGTTGAATATTGATGTTTGAGGTCTGAGGATTGAGGATTGAAGATTCAGTATTGAGGGTTGAAGATTGAGGATTGAATATTGAGGATTGAGGATTGAGGATTGAAGATTGAGTATTGAGGATTGAAGATTGAGGATTGAGTATTGAGGATTGAAGAATGAGGATTGAGGATTGAGGTTTGAGGATTGAGGATTGCAGATTGAGTACTGAGGATTGAAGATTGAGGATTGAGGATTGAGGATTGAAGATTGAGGATTGCGGATTGAGGATTGAGGATTGAGGATTGAAGATTGAATACTGATGATTGAATATTGATTACTGAGGATTGAGTGTTGTGGATTGAGGACGAGGACTGAGGGTTGAATATTGATGTTTGAGGTCTGCGGATTGAGGATTGAGGATTGAGAATTGACGATTGAGGATTGGGGATTGAAGATTCAGTATTGAGGGTTGAAGATTGAGGATTGAGGATTGAGGATTGATGATTGAGGATTGAAGATTGAGTATTGAGGATTGAAGATTGAGGATTGAGTATTGAGGATTGAAGAATGAGGATTGAGGATCGAGGTTTGAGGATTGAGGATTGCAGATTGAGTATTGAGGATCGAATATTGAGGATTGAGGATTGAGGATTGAAGATTGAGGATTGAGGATTAAGGATTGAGGATTGAGGATTGAAGATTGAATAGTGATGATTGAATATTGAGGACTGAGGATTGAGGGTTGTGGATTGAGGACGAGGACTGAGGGTTGGATATTGATGTTTGAGGTCTGAGGATTAAGGATTGAGGATTGAGAATTGAGGATTGAGGATTGAGGATTGAGGATTGAGGATTGAGGATTGAGGATTGAAGATTGAGTATTGAGGATTGAAGATTGAAGATTGAGTATTGAGGATTGAAGAATGAGGATTGAGGATTGAGGTTTGAGGATTGAGGATTGCAGATTGGGTATTGAGGATTGAAGAATGAGGATTGAGGATTGAGGTTTGAGGATTGGGGATTGCAGATTGAGTATTGAGGATTGAAGACTGATAGTTGAGGATTGAGGATTGAAGATTGAGGATTGAGGATTGAGGATTGAGGATTGAGAATTGAAGATTGAGTATTGAGGATTGAAGATTGAGGATTGAGGATCGAGTACTGAGGATTGAGGTGTGAGGATTGAAGATTGAGGATTGGGGATTGAGGATTGACGATTGACGATTGAGTACTGAGGATTGAGGATTGAGGATTGAGGATTGAATGTTGAGAATTGAAGATTGAGTATTGAGGACGAAGATTGACGATTGAAGATTGAAGTTTGAGGATTGAGGATTGAGGATTGAGGATTGAGCATTGAAGATTGAGTATTGGGGATTGAGGATTGACGATTGAGGATTGAGTATTGAGGATTGAATATTGAGTATTGATGATTGAAGATTGAGGATTGAGGATTGAGTGTTGAGGGTTGAGGATTGAGGACGAGGACTGACGGTTGAGGATTGAGGGTTGAGGATTGAGGATTGAGGATTGAGGATTGAGGATTGATGATTGAGGATTGAGGATTGAGGATTGAGGATTGAAGATTGAGTATTGAGGATTGAACATTGAGGATTGAGGATTGAGAATTGAGGATTGGGGATTCAATATTGAGTGTTGAGGATTGAAGATTGAGGATTGAGGAGTGGCGATTGAGGATTGAGTATTGAGTATTGAGAATTGAGGATTGAGGATTGAAGATTGAGTATTGAGGATTGAAGATTGAGGATTGAGGATTGAGGATTGGGGATTGAGGGTTGAAGATTGAGGATTGAGGATTGAGGATTGAGGATTGAGTATTGAGGATTGAAGATTGAATATTGATGATTGAAGATTGAGGATTGAGGATTAAAGATTGAGGATTGAGGATTGAGGATTGAGGATTGAGGATTGAAGATTGAGTACTGAGGATTGAAGATTGATGATTGAGGATTGAGAATTGAGGATTGAGGATGATGTCTGAGGGTTGTGGATTGAGGTTTGAGGACTGAGGACTGAGGATTAAGGACTGAGGATTGATGATGAGGTGTGAGTGTCGGGGATTGAGGTTTGACGACTGAGGACTAAGCATTGAGGATTGAGAATTGAGGATTGATGATTGAGTATTGAAGATTGAGGGTTGGGTATTGAGGATTGAAGAATGAGGATTGAGGATTGAGGATTGAGGATTGAGGATTGAGGATCTAGGATTGGAGATTGATTATTGAGGGTTGAAGATTGAGGATTGAGGATCTAGGATTGGAGATTTATTATTGAGGGTTGAATATTGAGGATTGATGATTGAGGAATCAGAATAGAGAATTGAGGATGAGGACTGAGGTTTGAGGATTGAGTTTTGAGAAATGAGGACTGAGGATTGAGGATTGAGGATTCAGGATTGAGGATTGAGGATTGAGTATTGATGATTGATTATTGATCACTGATGATTGAGGATTGAGGATTGAGGATTGAGGATTGAGGATTGAAGATTGAATACTGAGGATTGAAGATTGAGGATTGATGATTGAGGATTGAGGATTGAGGATTGAGGATTGAGGAATGAGTATTGAAGATTGAGGGTTGATGATTGAGGATTGAGGATTGAGGATTGAGGATTGAGCATTGAGGATAGAAGATTGAGGACTGGGGATTGAGGATTGAAGATAGAGGATTAAGGATTGAAGATTGGGGATTGAGGATCTAGGAATGCAGATTGATTATTGAGGATTGAAGGTTGAGGATTGAGGATTGAGGATTGAGAATTGAGAATACAGTATGAGGACTGAGGGTTGAGGATTGAGGTTTGAGGAATGAGGATTGGGGATTGAAGATTGAGTATCGAGGATTGTAGATTGAGGATTGCGGATTGAGGATTGAGAATTGAGGATTGAAGATTGAGGATTGAGGGTTGAGGATTGAGGATTGAGGATTGAGGATTGAAGATTGAATATTGATGATTGAAGATTGAGGATTGAGGACTGAGTGTTGTGGATTGAGGACGAGGTCTGAGGGTTGTATATTGATGTTTGAGGTCTGAGGATTGAGGATTGAGGATTGAGAATTGAGCATTGAGGATTGAGGATTGAAGATTGAGGATTGGGTATTGAGGATTGAAGGATGAGGATTGAGGATTGAGGATTGAGGATTGAGGATTGCAGATTGAGTATTGAGGATTGAGGGTTGAGGATTGAGGATTGAGGATTGAAGATTGAGGATTGAGATTTGATTATTGAATGTTGTGGATTGAGTATTGAACCATTAGTATTCCGAATATTCTATTGAGTATTGAGAATTGAGGATTGATGGTTGAGCATTGAGGATTGATGGCTGAGGGTTGTGTCTTGAATATTGAGGATTGAGGATTGAGGATTGAGGATAGAGCATTGAGGATTGAAGATTGAGTATTGATGATTGAATATTGAGGATTGAGGATTGAGGATTGAGGATTGAGGACGAGGACTGAAGGTTGAGGATTGAGGTTTGAGGATTGAGGATTGAGGATTGAGGACTGGGGATTGAGGATTGAGTATTGAGCATTGAGGATTGAAGATTGATGACTGGGGATTCAGGATTGGAGATTGAGGATTAAGGATTGAAGATTGGGGATTGACGATCAGGATTGGAGATTGATTATTGTGGATTGAAGTCTGAGGATTGAGGATTGAGAATTGAGAATTGAGGATGAGGACTGAGGGTTGAGGATTGAGGTTTGAGGAATGAGGATTGAGGGTTGAGGATTTAGGATTGAGGATTGAGGATTGAGGATTGAGTATTGAAGATTGAGTATTGATGCCTGAGGATTGAGGATCGAGGATTGAGGATTGAGGATTGAGGATTGAAGATTGAGTATTGAGGATTGAGGATTGAGGACTGAGGATTGAGGATTGAGGATTGAGCATTGAGGATAGAAGATTGAGGACTGGGGATGAGGATTGAAGATAGAGGATTAAGGATTGAAGATTGGGGATTGAGGATCTAGGATTGGAGATTGATTATTGAGGATTGAAGATTGAGGATTGGGGATTGAGGATTGAGAATTGAGAATTGAGTATGAGGACTGAGGGTTGAGGATTGAGGTTTGAGGAATGAGGATTAAGGGTTGGGGAATGAGGATTGAGGATTGAGGATTGATGATTGAGCATTGAAGATTGAGTATTGATGCCTGAGGATTGAGGATTGAGGATAGATGATTGAGGATCGAGGATTGAAGATTGAGAATTGAGGATTGAAGATTGAGGATTGAGGATTGAGTATTGAGGATGGAGGATGAGGGCTGAGGGTTGAGGATTGAGGTTTGAGGACTGAGGACTGAGGATTCAGGATTGAGAATTGAGGATTGAGGATTGAGGATTGAATTTGAGGATTGGGTATTGAGGACTGAAGAATGAGGATTGAGGAATTAGGATTGAGGATTGAAGGTTTAGGATTGTGGATTGAGAATGGAGGATTGAGGATTGAATATTGAGGATTGGGGACTGAGAGTTGAGTGTTGAGTGATGAGAATTGATGTTTGAGGATAGAGACTTGAAGATTGCAGATTGAGTATTGAGTATTGAAATCTGTGAATTGATGATATTCTATTGAGGATTGAGGATTGACAACTGATTGTTGAGGACTGAGGGCTGAAGATTGAGGATTCAGGATTGAGGATTCAGGATTGATGTTTGAGGATTGAGGGTTGAGCATTGAAGATTGAGGATTGGCGATTTAGGATTGACGATTGAGGATTGAGTATTGAGGACTGAAGATTGAGTATTGAAGATTGAGGATTGAGGATTGAGGATTGAGGATGGAGAATGAGGACTGACGGTTGAGGATTGAGGTTTGAGGATTGAGGATTGAGCATTGAGGATTGAGGATTGAGGATTGAGGATTGAGAATTGAGGATTGAGGATTGAGGATTGAAGATTGAGGATTGGGTATTGAGGATTGAAGAATGAGGATTGAGGATTGAGGTTTGAGGATTGGGGATTGCAGATTGAGTATTGAGGATTGAAGATTGATAATTGAGGATTGAGGATTGAAGATTGAGGATTGAGGATTGAGGATTGAGGATTGAGAATTGAAGATTGAGTATTGAGGATTGAATATTGAGGATTGAGGATCGAGTACTGAGGATTGAGGAATGAGGATTGAAGATTGAGGATTGGGGACTGAGGATTGACGATTGAGGATTGAGTACTGAGGATTGAGGATTGAGGATTGAGGATTGAGGGTTGAGGGTTGAGGATTGAGGACGAGGACTGACGGTTGAGGATTGAGGGTTGAGGATTGAGGATTGAGGATTGAGGATTGAGGATTGAGGATTGAGGATTGAGGATTGAGGATTGAGGATTGAGGATTGAAGATTGAGTATTGAGGATTGATCATTGAAGATTGAGGATTGGGGATTGAGGATTGACGATTGAGGATTGAGTATTGAGGATTGAAGATTGAGTATTGATGATTGAGGATTGAGTATTGAGGATTGAAGATTGAGTATTGATGATTGAAGATTGAGGATTGAGGATTGAGGGTTGAGGATTGAGGATTGAGGATTGAGGATTGAGGATTGAGTATTGAAGATTGAGTATTGATGCCTGAGGGTTGAGGATTGAGGATTGAGTATTGAGGATTGAGGATTGAAGATTGAGTATTGGGGATTGAAGATTGAGGATTGAGGAATGAGGATTGAGGATGGAGAATGAAGACTGACGGTTGAGGATTGAGGTTTGAGGATTGAGGATCGAGGATTGAGGACTGAGGATTGAGGATTGAGGATTGAGCATTGAGGATTGAAGATTGAGGACTGGGGATTGAGGATTGAAGATTGAGGATTAAGGATTGAAGATTGGGGATAGAGGATCTAGGATTGGAGATTGAATATTGAGATTGAAGGTTGAGGATTGAGGATTGAGGATAGAGAATTGAGAATTGAGTATGAAGACTGAGGGTTGAGGATTGAGGTTTGAGGAATGAGGATTGAGGGCTGAGGATTGAGGATTGAGGATTGAGGATTGAGGATTGAGTAATGAAAATTGAGTATTGATGCCTGAGGATTGAGGATTGAAGATTGAGGATTGATGATTGAGGATTGAGAATTGAGAATTGAGGATGAGGACTGAGGATTGAGGATGGAGGATTAGGGCTGAGGGTAGAGGACTGATGTTTGAGGTCTGAGGATTGAGGATTGAAGATTCAGTATTGAGGGTTGAAGATTGAGGATTGAGGATTGAGGATTGAGGAATGAGGATTGAAGATTGAGTATTGAGGATTGAAGATTGAGGATTGAGTATTGAGGATTGAAGAATGAGGATTGAGGATTGAGGTTTGAGGATTGAGGATTGCAGATTGAGTACTGAGGATTGAAGATTGAGGATTGAGGATTGAGGATTGAAGATTGAGGATTGCGGATTGAGGATTGAGGATTGAGGATTGAAGATTGAATACTGATGATTGAATATTGATTACTGAGGATTGAGTGTTGTGGATTGAGGACGAGGACTGAGGGTTGAATATTGATGTTTGAGGTCTGCGGATTGAGGATTGAGGGTTGAGAATTGACGATTGAGGATTGGGGATTGAAGATTCAGTATTGAGGGTTGAAGATTGAGGATTGAGGATTGAGGATTGATGATTGAGGATTGAAGATTGAGTATTGAGGATTGAAGATTGAGGATTGAGTATTGAGGATTGAAGAATGAGGATTGAGGATCGAGGTTTGAGGATTGAGAATTGAGGATTGAGGATTGAGGATTGAGGAATGAGTATTGATGATTGAGTGTTGATGATTGAGGATTGAGGATTGAGGATTGAGGATTGAGCATTGAGGATAGAAGATTGAGGACTGGGGATTGAGGATTGAAGATAGAGGATTAAGGATTGAAGATTGGGGATTGAGGATCTAGGAATGGAGATTGATTATTGAGGATTGAAGATTGAGGATTGAGGATTGAGGATTGAGAATTGAGAATACAGTATGAGGACTGAGGGTTGAGGATTGAGGTTTGAGGAATGAGGATTGGGGATTGAAGATTGAGTATCGAGGATTGTAGATTGAGGATTGCGGATTGAAGATTGAGAACTGAGGATTGAAGATTGAGGATTGAGGGTTGAGGATTGAGGATTGAGGATTGAGGATTGAAGATTGAATATTGATGATTGAAGATTGAGGATTGAGGACTGAGTGTTGTGGATTGAGGACGAGGTCTGAGGGTTGTATATTGATGTTTGAGGTCTGAGGATTGAGGATTGAGGATTGAGAATTGAGCATTGAGGATTGAGGATTGAAGATTGAGGATTGGGTATTGAGGATTGAAGAATGAGGATTGAGGATTGAGGATTGAGGATTGAGGATTGCAGATTGAGTATTGAGGATTGAGGGTTGAGGATTGAGGATTGAGGATTGAAGATTGAGGATTGAGATTTGATTATTGAATGTTGTGGATTGAGTACTGAACCATTAGTATTCCGAATATTCTATTGAGTATTGAGAATTGAGGATTGATGGTTGAGCATTGAGGATTGATGGCTGAGGGTTGTGTCTTGAATATTGAGGATTGAGGATTGAGGATTGAGGATAGAGCATTGAGGATTCAAGATTGAGTATTGATGATTGAATATTGAGGATTGAGGATTGAGGATTGAGGATTGAGGACGAGGACTGAAGGTTGAGGATTGAGGTTTGAGGATTGAGGATTGAGGATTGAGGACTGAGGATTTAGGATTGAGGATTGAGGATTGAGGATTGAGTATTGAAGATTGAGTATTGATGCCTGAGGATTGAGGATCGAGGATTGAGGATTGAGGATTGAGGATTGAAGATTGAGTATTGAGGATTGAAGATTGAGGGTTGAGGATTGAGGATTGAGGATGGAGGATGAGGACTGACGGTTGAGGATTGAGGTTTGAGGATTGAGGATTGCGGATTGAGGATTGAGGACTGAGGATTGAGGATTGAGGATTGAGCATTGAGGATTGAAGGTTGAGGATTGGGGATTGAGGATTGAGAATTGAGAATTGAGTATGAGGACTGAGGGTTGAGGATTGAGGTTTGAGGAATGAGGATTGAGGGTTGGGGAATGAGGATTGAGGATTGAGGATTGATGATTGAGCATTGAAGATTGAGTATTGATGCCTGAGGATTGAGGATTGAGGATAGATGATTGAGGATCGAGGATTGAAGATTGAGAATTGAGGATTGAAGATTGAGGATTGAGGATTGAGGATTGAGGATGGAGGATGAGGGCTGAGGGTTGAGGATTGAGGTTTGAGGACTGAGGACTGAGGACTGAGGATTCAGGATTGAGAATTGAGGATTGAGGATTGAGGATTGAATTTGAGGATTGGGTATTGAGGACTGAAGAATGAGGATTGAGGAATTAGGATTGAGGATTGAAGGTTTAGGATTGTGGATTGAGAATGGAGGATTGAGGATTGAATATTGAGGATTGGGGACTGAGAGTTGAGTGTTGAGTGATGAGAATTGATGTTTGAGGATAGAGACTTGAAGATTGCAGATTGAGTATTGAGTATTGAAATCTGTGAATTGATGATATTCTATTGAGGATTGAGGATTGACAACTGATTGTTGAGGACTGAGGGCTGAAGATTGAGGATTCAGGATTGAGGATTCAGGATTGATGTTTGAGGATTGAGGGTTGAGCATTGAAGATTGAGGATTGGCGATTTAGGATTGACGATTGAGGATTGAGTATTGAGGACTGAAGATTGAGTATTGAAGATTGAGGATTGAGGATTGAGGATTGAGGATGGAGAATGAGGACTGACGGTTGAGGATTGAGGTTTGAGGATTGAGGATTGAGGATTGAGGACTGAGGATTGAGGATTGAGGATTGGGTATTGAGGATTGAAGGTTGAGGATGAGGTCTGGCGGTTGCGGATTGAGGTTTGAGGATTGAGGATTGAGGATTGAGGACTGAGGATTGAGGATTGAGGATTGAGCATTGAGGATTGAAGATTGAGGACTGGGGATTGAGGATCGAAGATTGAGGATTGGGTACTGAGGATTGAAGAATGAGGATTGAGGATTGAGGTTTGAGGATTGAGGATTGCAGATTGAGTATTGAGGATTGAAGATTGAGTATTGAGGATTGAGGATTGAAGATCGAGGATTGAGGATTGAGGATTGAGGATTGAGAATTGAGGATTGAGTATTGAGGACCGATGATTGAGGA